>NW_027013299.1:0-16583 GCF_036934945.1 Oncorhynchus masou masou | reverse complement strand
CCCAGTAACTAAACACCACATCCTCCTCCACAGTAACTAAACAACACCACATCCTCCTCCACAGTAACTAAACACAACATCCTCCTCCACATCCTCACTCCACAGTAACTAAACACCACATCCTCCTCCACAGTAACTAAACACAACACCACATCCTCCTCCACAGTAACTAAACACAACACCACATCCTCCTCCACAGTAACTAAACACACCACATCCTCCTCCACAGTAACTAAACACCACATCCTCCTCCACAGTAACTAAACACAACACACATCCTCCTCCACAGTAACTAAACAACACCACATCCTCCTCCACAGTAACTAAACACAACACATCCTCCTCCACAGTAACTAAACACCACATCCTCCTCCACATCCTAAACACCACATCCTCCTCCACAGTAACTAAACCACATCCTCCTCCACAGTAACTAAACACAACACCCTCCACAGTAACTAAACACATCCTCCTCCACAGTAACTAAACACCACATCCTCCTCCACAGTAACTAAACACAACACCACATCCTCCTCCACAGTAACTAAACACAACACCACATCCTCCTCCACAGTAACTAAACACAACACATCCTCCTCCACAGTAACTAAACACAACACCACATCCTCCTCCACAGTAACTAAACACACATCCTCCTCCACAGTAACTAAACACACACCACATCCTCCTCCACAGTAACTAAACACAACACCTCCTCCTAACTAAACACCACATCCTCCTCCACAGTAACTAAACACCACATCCTCCTCCACAGTAACTAAACACAACATCCTCCTCCACAGTAACTAAACACAACACCATCCTCCTCCACAGTAACTAAACACAACACATCCTCCTCCACAGTAACTAAACACCACATCCTCCTCCACAGTAACTAAACACCACATCCTCCTCCACAGTAACTAAACACAACATCCTCCTCCACAGTAACTAAACACCACATCCTCCTCCACAGTAACTAAACACCACATCCTCCACAGTAACTAAACACAACATCCATCCTCCACAGTAACTAAACACACACATCCTCCTCCACAGTAACTAAACACCATCCTCCTCCATAACTAAACACCACATCCTCCTCCACAGTAACTAAACACCACATCCTCCTCCACAGTAACTAAACACCACATCCCTCCACAGTCCACAACACCACATCCTCCTCCACAGTAACTAAACACCACATCCTCCTCCACAGTCCACAACATCCTCCTCCACAGTAACTAAACACATCACATCCTCCTCCACAGTAACTAAACACACACATCCTCCTCCACAGTAACTAAACACCACATCCTCCTCCACAGTAACCTCCTCCACAGTAACTAAACACCACATCCTCCTCCACAGTAACTAAACACCACACCTCCTCCACAGTAACTAAACACAACATCCTCCTCCTCCACAGTAACTAAACACAACACAGTAACAAACACAACATCCTCCTCCACAGTAACTAAACACCACATCCTCCTCCACAGTAACTAAACACACACATCCTCCTAACCACAACACCACATCCTCCTCCACAGTAACTAAACACCACATCCTCCTCCTCCACAGTAACTAAACACCACATCCTCCTCCACAGTAACTAAACACACACCACATCCTCCTCCACAACACCACATCCTCCTCCACAGTAACCAACTAAACAAACACCACATCCTCCTCCACAGTAACTAAACACAACACCACATCCTCCTCCACAGTAACTAAACACAACACATCCTCCTCCACAGTAACTAAACACCACATCCTCCTCCACAGTAACTAAACACCACATCATCCTCCTCCACAGTAACTAAACACAACACCACATCCTCCTCCACAGTAACTAAACACAACATCCTCCTCCACAGTAACTAAACCACATCCTCTTCCACAGTAACTAAACACATCCTCCTCCACAGTAACTAAACACAACATCCTCCTCCACAGTAACTAAACACAACATCCTCCTCCACAGTAACTAAAACACCACATCCTCCTCCACAGTAACTAAACACCACATCCTCCTCCACAGTAACTAACTCCTCCTCCACAGTAACTAAACACACACCACATCCTCCTCCACAGTAACTAAACACCACATCCTCCTCCACAGTAACTAAACACCACATCCTCCTCCACAGTAACTAAACACCACATCCTCCTCCACAGTAACTAAACACACCACATCTAAACACAACATCCTCCACAGTAACTAAACACCACATCCTCCTCCACAGTAACTAAACACCACATCCTCCTCCACAGTAACTAAACACAACACCACATCCTCCTCCACAGTAACTAAACACAACACCACATCCTCCTCCACAGTAACTAAACACAAACACCACATCCTCCTCCACAGTAACTAAACACAACACCACATCCTCCTCCACAGTAACTAAACACCACATCCTCCTCCACAGTAACTAAACACCACATCCTCCTCCACAGTAACTAAACACAACACATCCTCCTCCACAGTAACTAAACACCACATCCTCCTCCACAGTAACTAAACACAACACCACATCCTCCTCCACAGTAACTAAACACCACATCCTCCTCCACAGTAACTAAACACAACATCCTCCTCCACATAACTAAACACAACCTCCACAGTAAACTAAACACCACATCCTCCTCCACAGTAACTAAACACCACATCCTCCTCCACAGTAACTAAACACCACATCCTCCTCCACAGTAACTAAACACCACATCCTCCTCCACAGTAACTAAACACCACATCCTCCTCCACAGTAACTAAACACCACATCCTCCTCCACAGTAACTAAACACCACATCCTCCTCCACAGTAACTAAACACAACACCACATCCTCCTCCACAGTAACTAAACACAACACCACATCCTCCTCCACAGTAACTAAACACCACATCCTCCTCCACAGTAACTAAACACCACATCCTCCTCCACAGTAACTAAACACACACACAGTAACTAAACACAACACCACATCCTCCTCCACAGTAACTAAACACAACACCACATCCTCCTCCACAGTAACTAAACACCACATCCTCCTCCACAGTAACTAAACACCACATCCTCCTCCACAGTAACTAAACACCACATCCTCCTCCACAACACACACATCCTCCTCCACAGTAACTAAACAAACACAACACACATCCTCCTCCACAGTAACTAAACACCACATCCTCCTCCACAGTAACTAAACACCACATCCTCCTCCACAGTAACTAAACACCACATCCTCCTCCACAGTAACTAAACACAACACCACATCCTCCTCCACAGTAACTAACAACACCACATCCTCCTCCACAGTAACTAAACACCACATCCTCCTCCACAGTAACTAAACACAACACACATCCTCCTCCACAGTAACTAAACACCACATCCTCCTCCACAGTAACTAAACAACACCACATCCTCCTCCACAGTAACTAAACACAACACCACATCCTCCTCCACAGTAACTAAACACACACCTCCTCCTCCACAGTAACTAAACATCCTCCTCCACAGTAACTCCTCCTCCAAACACCACACATCCTCCTCCACAGTAACTAAACAAACACCACATCCTCCTCCACAGTAACTAAACACCACATCCTCCTCCACAGTAACTAAACACCACATCCTCCTCCACAGTAACTAAACACAACACCATCCTCCTCCACAGTAACTAAACACCACATCCTCCTCCACAGTAACTAAACACACCACATCCTCCTCCACAGTAACTAAACACACATCCTCCTCCACAGTAACTAAACACAACACCACATCCTCCTCCACAGTAACTAAACACAACACTAAACACCACATCCTCCTCCACAGTAACTAAACACCACATCCTCCTCCACAGTAACTAAACACCACATCCTCCTCCACAGTAACTAAACACCACATCCTCCTCCACAGTAACTAAACACAACATCCTCCTCCACAGTAACTCAACACCACATCCTCCTCCACAGTAACTAAACACCACATCCTCCTCCACAGTAACTAAACACAACATCCACATAACTAAACACTCCCTCCACAGTAACTAAACACCACATCCTCCTCCACAGTAACTAAACACAACATCCTCCTCCACAGTAACTAAACACCACATCCTCCTCCACAGTAACTAAACACACATCCTCCTCCACAGTAACTAAACAACACATCCTCCTCCACAGTAACTAAACACAACACCACATCCTCCTCCACAGTAACTAAACACCACATCCTCCTCCACAGTAACTAAACACAACACCACATCCTCCTCCACAGTAACTAAACACAACACCACATCCTCCTCCACAGTAACTAAACACCACATCCTCCTCCACAGTAACTAAACACCACATCCTCCTCCACATCCTCTCCACTCCACAGTAACTAAACACAACACCACAGTCTAAACACCACATCCTCCTCACAGTAACTAAACACAACACCACATCCTCCTCCACAGTAACTAAACACAACACCACATCCTCCTCCACAGTAACTAAACACCACATCCTCCTCCACAGTAACTAAACACCACATCCTCCTCCACAGTAACTAAACACCACATCCTCCTCCACAGTAACTAAACACCACATCCTCCTCCACAGTAACTAAACACCACATCCTCCTCCACAGTAACTAAACACCACATCCTCCTCCACAGTAACTAAACACCACATCCTCCTCCACAGTAACTAAACACAACACATCCTCCTCCACAGGTAACTAAACACAACATCCTCCTCCACAGTAACTAAACACCACATCCTCCTCCACAGTAAACACAACACCACATCCTCCTCCACAGTAACTAAACACAACACCACATCCTCCTCCACAGTAACTAAACACAACACCACATCCTCCTCCACAGTAACTAAACACACACATCCTCCTCCACAGTAACTAAACACAACATCCTCCTAACACAGTAACTAAACACAACACCACATCCTCCTCCACAGTAACTAAACACAACACCACATCCTCCTCCACAGTAACTAAACACCACATCCTCCTCCACAGTAACTAAACACAACACCACATCCTCCTCCACAGTAACTAAACACCACATCCTCCTCCACAGTAACTAAACACAACACCACATCCTCCTCCACAGTAACTAAACACAACACCACATCCTCCTCCATCAGTAACTAAACACAACACCACATCCTCCTCCACAGTAACTAAACACAACACCACATCCTCCTCCACAGTAACTAAACACCACATCCTCCTCCACAGTAACTAAACACAACACCACATCCTCCTCCACAACACCACATCCTCCTCCACAGTAACTCAAACACCACATCCTCCTCCACAGTAACTAAACACAACACATCCTCCTCCACAGTAACTCCTCCTCCACAGTAACACAACACCACATCCTCCTCCTCCTCCAGTAACTAAACACCACATCCTCCTCCACAGTAACTAAACACCACATCCTCCTCCACAGTAACTAAACACCACATCCCACAGTAACTCCTCCACAGTAACTAAACACAACACCACATCCTCCTCCACAGTAACTAAACACAACACCACATCCTCCTCCACAGTAACTAAACACAACATCCTCCTCCACAGTAACTAAACACCACATCCTCCTCCACAGTAACTAAACACAACACCACATCCTCCACAGTAACTAAACACAGGAACTAAAACTAAACAAACACCACATCCTCCTCCACAGTAACTAAACACCACATCCTCCTCCACATAAACACTCCTCCTCCACAGTAACTAAACACAACACCACATCCTCCTCCACAGTAACTAAACACCACATCCTCCTCCACAGTAACTAAACACAACACACATCCTCCTCCACAGTAACTAAACACCACATCCTCCTCCACAGTAACTAAACACCACATCCTCCTCCACAGTAACTAAACACAACACATCCTCCTCCACAGTAACTAAACACCACATCCTCCTCCACAGTAACTAAACACAACACCACATCCTCCTCCACAGTAACTAAACACAACACACCACATCCTCCTCCACAGTAACTAAACACCACATCCTCCTCCACAGTAACTAAACACCACATCCTCCTCCACAGTAACTAAACACCACATCCTCCTCCACAGTAACTAAACACAACACATCCTCCTCCACAGTAACTAAACCACATCCTCCTCCACAGTAACTAAACACCACATCCTCCTCCACAGTAACTAAACACAACATCCTCCTCCACAGTAACTAAACACAACATCCTCCTCCACAGTAACTAAACACAACACCACATCCTCCTCCACAGTAACTAAACACCACATCCTCCTCCACAGTAACTAAACACCACATCCTCCTCCACAGTAACTAAACACACCACATCCTCCTCCACAGTAACTAAACACCACATCCTCCTCCACAGTAACTAAACACCACATCCTCCTCCACAGTAACTAAACACAACACCATCCTCCTCCACAGTAACTAAACACAACACCACCTCCTCCACAGTAACTAAACACCACATCCTCCTCCACAGTAACTAAACACCACATCCTCCTCCACAGTAACTAAACACCACATCCTCCTCCACAGTAACTAAACACCACATCCTCCTCCACAGTAACTAAACACCACATCCTCCTCCACAGTAACTAAACACAACATCCTCCTCCACAGTAACTAAACACAACACCACATCCTCCTCCACAGTAACTAAACACCATCCTCCTCCACAGTCTAAACACCACATCCACACAGTAACTAAACACATCCCTCCTCCACACACCATCCTCCTCCACAGTAACTAAACACCACCACATCCTCCTCCACAGTAACTAAACACAACACCACATCCTCCTCCACAGTAACTAAACACAACACCACATCCTCCTCCACAGTAACTAAACACCACATCCTCCTCCACAGTAACTCAACACCACATCCTCCTCCACAGTAACTAAACACCACATCCTCCTCCACAGTAACTAAACACAACACATCCTCCTCCACAGTAACTAAACACCACATCCTCCTCTAAACACAGTAACTAAACACACCACATCCTCCTCCACAGTAACTAAACACACATCATCCTCCTCCACAGTAACTAAACACAACATCCTCCTCCACAGTAACTAAACACCACATCCTCCTCCACAGTAACTAAACACAACACCACATCCTCCTCCACAGTAACTAAACACCACATCCTCCTCCACAGTAACTCAACACCACATCCTCCTCCACAGGAACTCAACACCACATCCTCCTCCACAGTAACTAAACACCACATCCTCCTCCACAGTAACTAAACACAACACATCCTCCTCCACAGTAACTAAACACCACATCCTCCTCCACAGTAACTAAACACCACATCCTCCTCCACAGTAACCACATCCTCCTCCACAGTAACTAAACACACACATCCTCCTCCACAGTAACTAAACACACCACATCCTCCTCCACAGTAACTAAACACCACATCCTCCTCCACACAGGAACTAAACACAACACCACATCCTCCTCCACAGTAACTAAACACCACACCACATCCTCCTCCACAGTAACTAAACACAACACCACATCCTAACCACAACACACCTCCTCCACAGTAACTAAACACAACCTCCACAGTAACTAAACACCACATCCTCCTCCACAGTAACTAAACACAACACCACATCCTCCTCCACAGTAACTAAACAAACACCACATCCTCCTCCACAGTAACTAAACACCACATCCTCCTCCACAGTAACTAAACACAACACCACATCCTCCTCCACATTAACTAAACACAACACCACATCCTCCTCCACAGGAACTAAACACAACACCACATCCTCCTCCACAGTAACTAAACACATCCTCCTCCACACCACATCCTCCTCCACAGTAACTAAACACAACATCCTCCTCCACAGTAACTAAACACAACATCCTCCTCCACAGTAACTAAACACAACACCACATCCTCCTCCTCCACAGTAAACACCACATCCTCCTCCAAAACAAACACCACATCCTCCTCCACAGTAACTAAACACCACATCCCTCCTCCACAGGAACTAAACACAACATCCTCCTCCACAGTAACTAAACACCACATCCTCCTCCACAGTAACTAAACACAACACCACATCCTCCTCCACAGTAACTAAACACCACATCCTCCTCCACAGTAACTAAACACCACATCCACAACACATCCTCCACAGTAACTAAACACCACATCCTCCTCCACAGTAACTAAACACAACATCCTCCTCCACAGGAACTAAACACCACATCCTCCTTCACAGTAACTAAACACCACATCCTCCTCCACAGTAACTAAACACAACACCACATCCTAAACACTCCACAGTAACTAAACACAACATCCTCCTCCACAGTAACTAAACACCACATCCTCCTCCACAGTAACTAAACACAACATCCTCCTCCACAGTAACTAAACACAACACCACATCCTCCTCCACAGTAACTAAACACAACACCACATCCTCCTCCACAGTAACTAAACACAACATCCTCCTTCAACATATAAACTGTTGGGAAGAGAAAGCCTCTCCCAGAGCTGAAAAACCAACTAGTGATCAGGTCAATCATCCCGACCAACCTGAAACACTATAAGATCAGATGTGCCATAGTTTCAGACTCAGCACAGAATGGACACCCTTCCCCAACAGGAGGGTCCAGGTGTACCAGACACAGAATGGACACCCCCTCCCCCAACATGTTGGACACCCCTCCCCCAACAGTAGGGTCCAGGTGTACCCAGATGCAGAATGGACACCCTCCCCAACAGGAGGATCCAGGTGTAGGAGATGCATGTTGGACACCCCTCCCCAACAGGAGGATCCAGGTGTACCAGATGCAGAATGGACACCCTCCCCAACAGGAGGTCCAGGTGTACCAGATGCAGAATGGACACCCCTCCCCAACAGTAGGGTCCAGGTGCACCAGATGCAGAATGGACACCCCTCCCCAACAGGAGGATCAGGTGTACCAGATGCAGAATGGACACCCTCCCCAACAGGAGGATCCAGGTGTACCAGACACAGAATGGACACCCTCCCCAACAGGAGGGTCCAGGTGTACCAGATGCAGAATGGACACCCTCCCCAACAGGAGGATCCAGGTGTTCCAGATGCAGAATGGACACCCTCCCCAACAGGTCCAGGTACCAGATGCAGAATGGACACCCCTCCCCAACAGGAGGATCCAGGTGTACCAGACACAGAATGGACACCCCTCCCCAACAGGAGGGTCAGGTGTACCAGATGCAGAATGGACACCCCTCCCCAACAGGAGGGTCCAGGTGTACCAGATGCAGAATGGACACCCTCCCCAACAGGAGGATCCAGGTGTACCAGATGCAGAATGGACACCCCTCCCCAACATGTTGGACACCCCTCCCCAACAGGAGGATCCAGGTGTACCAGATGCAGAATGGACACCCTCCCCAACATGTTGGACACCCCTCCCCAACAGGAGGATCCAGGTGTAGGAGATGCAGAATGGACACCCTCCCCAACAGGAGGATCCAGGTGTACCAGATGCTGAATGGACACCCCTCCCCAACAGGAGGGTCCAGGTGTACCAGATGCAGAATGGACACCCCTCCCCAACAGGAGGATCCAGGATGCTGAATGGACACCCCTCCCCAGGAGGATCCAGGTGTACCAGATGCAGAATGGACACCCCTCTCCAACAGGAGGGTCCAGGTGTACCAGATGCAGAATGGACACCCCTCTCCAACAGGAGGGTCCAGGTGTACCAGATGCAGAATGGACACCCCTCTCCAACAGGAGGGTCCAGGTGTACCAGATGCAGAATGGACACCCCTCCCAACAGGATCCAGGTGTACCAGGTGTGGACACCCCTCTCCAACAGGATCCAGGTGTACAGACACAGAATGGACACCCCTCCCCAACAGTAGGGTCCAGGTGTGCCAGATGCAGAATGGACACCCCTCCCCAACAGTAGGATCCAGGTGTACCAGATGCATATTGGTGACTATAGCTCCATGTATTATCCTCCATTGGAGGTCAGCTGTCCTCCTTTCACTAGCTTTTATGGAAGAGCACCTGCTCCAAACACACCCCGTCCACCTTGTCGATTTGACCCCTTCCAGGGAAGAAGCCACTTGGAAAAATATTCTGTTCATGGCCTTCTTTTTCCCACCCCTTGAACTCCCCCAGCCCCGGGGTATGGAAGGAAAGCAGCATTCTCACGTCCTCCTTTAAAGAACAGGGAACACGTCATCAGACCCTCCGTCCACCGGTCAGAGTTAGAAGCATCAGTCACATACTGCCGACTGGCAGATACTAGACCTCAGCAACGACCTTCCTCAAGTAGGCGAGATGATCGGATCCCCGCTCTTTCTCCCAGCTCCTGCAGCGATCTGCTCCTGCTCCGCATCACACGAGCCAGCTTAGTACACCCCACAGCTAACAGGCATGAACGTAGGCTGGCTGGAACCTGGGACTGGATGGCAGTGTTATAAAGAAAGAGCTGTTCAAAAAGCCACATATCTGGTGGCGTGCCCGACCTTACGGGACATGTACAACTCTCCAAGCCTACATAACAGACTCATAGAATGGGTCAGGCCAGACAAATCACCCCTCCTCCAGCTTTAAGAGGAAAAGGCGCTTGTCTAAGCCCAAACAGCCTGCTCTCCTCATCAATGTCTAAAAAAATATATAAATCAAAGTTTACTTGTCACGTGCTTCAAATACAATACAAGGTGTTGTTGACCTTACAGTGAAATACTTTCTTACAGGCTCTAACCAACAGTGCAAAAAAGGTGTTAGGTGAACAATAGGTAGTAAGAAATAAAACAACAGTAAAAAGACAGGCTATACAGTAGAGGGGCTATATACAGTAGAGGCTATATACAGTAGAGAGGCTATATACAGTAGAGGCTATATACAGTAAGAGGCTATATACAGTAGAGGCTATATACAGTAGAGAGGTTATATACAGTAGAGGGGCTATATACAGTAAGAGGGACTATAGAAGTAGAGCCATATACAGTAGAGAGGCTATATACAGTAGAGGGGGCTATATACAGCAGAGGCTATAAGTAGAGGCCATATACAGTAGAGAGGCTATATACAGTAGAGAGGCTATATACAGAGGCTATATACAGTAGAGAGGTTATATACAGTAGAGAGCTATATACAGTAGAGAGGCTATATACAGTAGAGAGGCTATATACAGTAAGAGAGGCTATATACAGTAGAGGGGGGCTATATACAGCAGAGAGGCTATAGAAGTAGAGAGGCCATATACAGTAGAGAGGCTATATACAGTAGAGAGGCTATATACAGTAGAGAGGCTATATACAGTAGAGCTATATACAGTAGAGGGGCTATATACAGTAGAGAGGCTATATACAGTAGAGGCCATATACAGTAGAGAGGCTATATACAGTAGAGAGGCTATATACAGTAGAAGGCTATATACAGTAGAGGCTACATACAGTAGAGGGGATATATACAGTAGAGGGGGCTATATACAGTAGAGAGGCCATATACAGTAGAGAGGCTATATACAGTAGAGGCTATATACAGTAGAGGGGCTATATACAGTAGAGAGGCCATATACAGTAGAGAGGCTATATACCGTAGAGGCTATATACAGTAGAGAGACTATATACAGTAGAGAGGCTATATACTGTAGAGAGGCTATATACAGTAGAGACTATATAGTGTGAGAGGCTATATGCAGTAGAGAGGCTATATACCGTAGAGGCTATATACAGTAGAGAGACTATATACAGTAGAGAGCTATATACTGTAGAGAGGCTATATACAGTAGAGAGACTATATAGTGTAGAGAGGCTATATGCAGTAGAGAGGCTATATACAGTAGAGAGGCTATATACAGTAGAGGCTATATACAGTAGAGGGCCATATACAGTAGAGGCTATATACAGTAGAGAGGCCATATACAGTAGAGAGGCTATATACCGTAGAGGCTATATAGTAGAGGGGCTATATACAGTAGAGGGGCTATATACTGTAGAGAGGCTATATACAGTAAGAGAGACTATATAGTGTAGAGAGGCTATATGCAGTAGAGAGGCTATATACAGTAGAGAGGCTATATACAGTAGAGGGCTATATACCGTAGAGAGGCTATATACAGTAGAGAGACTATATACAGTAGAGAGGCTATATACAGTAGAGAGACTATATACAGTAGAGAGGCTATATAGTGTAGAGAGTTACTATATACAGTAGAGAGGCTATATACAGTAGAGAGACTATATACAGTAGAGAGGCTATATACAGTAGAGAGACTATATACAGTAGAGAGGCTATATAGTGTAGAGAGGCTATATACAGTAGAGAGGCTATATACAGTAGAGAGACTATATACAGTAGAGTGGCTATATACAGTAGAGAGGCTATATGCAGTAGAGAGGCTATATACAGTAGAGAGACTATATACAGTAGAGTGGCTATATACAGTAGAGAGGCTATATGCAGTAGAGAGGCTATATACAGTAGAGAGGCTATATACAGTAGAGGGGCTATATACAGTAGAGAGGCTATATACAGTAGGGAGGCTATATACAGTAGAGAGCTATAACAGTAGAGAGCTATATACAGTAGAGAGGCTATATACAGTAGAGAGGCTATATACAGTAGCGAGGATATATACAGTAGAGAGGCTACATACAGACACCGGTTCGTCAGGCTGATTGAGGTAGTATGTACATGTAGATCTGGTTAAAGTGACTATGCATATATGATGAATAGAGAGTAGCAGAAGCGTAAAAGAGGGGTTGGCGGGAGGCGGCACACAATGCAGATAGTCCGGGTAGCCATTTGATTAGCTGTTCAGGAGTCTTATGGCTTGGGGGTAAAAGCTGTTGAGATGCCTTTTTGTCCTAGACTTCGCACCCCGGTGCCACTTGCCATGTGGTAGTAGAGAGAACAGTCTATGACTGGGGTGGCTGGGGTCTTTGACCATTTTTATGTCCTTCCTCTGACACCGCCTGGTATAGAGGTTTTGGATGGCAGGAGGCTTGGCCCCAGTGATGTACTGGGCCGTTCGCACTACCCTCTGTAGTGCCTTGTGGTTGGAGGCAGAGCAGTGGCTATACCAGGCAGTGATGCAACCGGTCAGGATGCTCTCAATGTTGCAGCTGTACAACCTTGTGAGGATCTGAGGAACCATGCCAAATCTTTTCAGTCTCCTGAGGGGAATAGATTTTGTCGTGTCCTCTTCATGACCGTCTTGATGTGTTTGGACCATGTTAGTTTGTTGGTGATGTGGACACCAAGGAACTTGAAGCTCTCAACTTGCTCCACTACAGCCCCGTCGATGAGAATGAGGCGTGCTCGGTCCTCCTTTTCCTGTAGTCCACAATCTCCTTTGTCTTGATCACATTGAGGGAGCGGTTGTTGTCCTGGCACCACACGGCCAGGTCTCTGACCTCCCTATAGGCTGTCTCGTCGTTGTCTGTGATCAGGCCTACCATTGTTGTGTCGTCTGCAAACTTAATGATGGTATTGGAGTCGTGCCTGGCCATGCAGTCGTGGGTGAACAGGGAGTACAGGAGGCTGTGTAGGCTGTGTCGACTCCAGCTAGAACCATCACAGTACAACAGTCTCTTGGGCTGCTAGGAACCGTCCTGGACAACAGTCCCTGGGCTGCTTGAACCCTCCCCTGTACAACAGTCTCTGGGCTGCTAGAACCGTCCCTGGACAACAGTCCCTGGGCTGCTAGAACCATCACAGTACAACAGTCCCTTGGCTGCTAGAACCGTCCTGTACAACAGTCTCTGGGCTGCTAGAACCGTCCCTGTACAACAGTCCCTGGGCTGCTAGAACCGTCCCTGTACAACAGTCCCTTGGCTGCTAGAACCGTCCCTGTACAACAGTTCCTGGGCTGCTAGGAACCGTCCCTGTACAACAGTCCCTGGGCTGCTAGAACCGTCCCTGTACAACAGTCCCTGGGCTGCTAGAACCGTCCCTGTACAACAGTCCCTGGGCTGCTAGAACCGTCCCTGTACAACAGTCTCTGGGCTGCTAGAACCGTCCCTGGACAACAGTCTCTGGGCTGCTAGGAACCGTCCCTGTACAACAGTCTCTGGGCTGCTAGAACCGTCCCTGGACAACAGTCTCTGGGCTGCTAGAACCGTCCCTGTACAACAGTCTCTGGGCTGCTAGAACCGTCCCTGGACAACAGTCTCTGGGCTGCTAGATCCGTCCCTGGACAACAGTCTCTGGGCTGCTAGAACCGTCCCTGTACAACAGTCTCTGGGCTGCTAGAACCGTCCTGGACAACAGTCTCTGGGCTGCTAGAACCATCCCTGGACAACAGTCTCTGGGCTGCTTGAAGCCTGAAAGCCATGATCCCTGAAGAAATGTCCACCAGGCCTCGCCCACCCTCGTGCAGTGGCAGGTACAGGGCTGCAGCCTTAATACAATGTTGTCCAGACCAGAAGGAATTGACAAGGGTCCTCTGACGCTCTTTTGTATCAGGTGGCTGTAAAATCATTAGTCTATGCCACAGGGTAGAGGCTGCTAGGTTATTGGCTACCATTACCCTTCCCCAAGAGACAGTTGAGGTAGCACCCATTTAAACCTAGGCAATCTAGCACACACCTTCTCACTACACCCACCCAATTATTATTTTTAAAGACATAGGAGCCTAGAAAAAAAAACATTGTCTTCATCCCATCTCTGCCCCACTGAAGTCCTGTCTGTGTGTTACTGTGAAAGACAAGGGTTCCCTCCCTATAGACCTGCTGGGATATGGAGGTGTGTGTGCGTGTGTGTGTGTGTTACTGTGAAGGGCAGGGGTTCCTCCCTTATAGACCTGCTGGAATAATGGTAAAGACCCAGTGGGGTAATAATTGTGTGTCTCTGTGTGTCTCTCTCTCTGTGTGTGTGTGTGTGTGTGTGTGTGTGTGTGTGTGTGTGTGTGTGTGTGTGTGTGTGTGTGTGTGTGTGTGTGTGTGTGTGTAGGCACCCTGCCGCGGCGGATGCGTAAGGAGTTGTTAACGGTGAAGCTTCGTAACCGGCCCAGTCAGCAGGAGCTGGAGGACAGAAACATCTTCCCTGTTCGCTCAGACCTGGAGAGACAGGAGACACGACAGCACATAGAGACCAAGCTGGCCAAGTGAGTCCCCTATCTATCTATCTGTCTGTCTGTCTGTCTGTCTGTCTGTCTGTCTGTCTGTCTGTCTGTCTGTCTGTCTGTCTGTCTGTCTGTCTGTCTGTCTGTCTGTCTGTCTGTCTGTCTGTCTGTCTGTCTGTCTGTCTGTCTGTCTGTCTGTCTGTCTGTCTGTCTGTCTGTCTGTCTATCTGTCTATCTATCTATCTATCTGTACACTGCTGTATATTGCCAGGTATGGGAGTATATCAATGTTTGATTTGTTTTAAAATTATTTGTGGGTCTGTGTGATCTAGAGGAAATATGTCTCTGTATGGTCATACATTGGACAGGAGGTTAGGAAGTGCAGCTCAGTTTCCACCTCATTTTGTGGGAAGTGTGCACATAGACTGTCTTCTCTTGAGAGCCAGGTCTGCCTACAGCAGCCTTTCTCAATAGCAAGGCTATGCTCACTGAGTCTGTACATAGTCTAAGATTTTTTTAATGTATGGTCTGTCACAGTGGCCAGGCATTCTGTTTCAGGGCCAGATAGCATTTCATTGTGCTCTATTCCTTGGTTGATTCTGTCCAGTGTGTCAAAGAGTTATCTTTTTTCTTTCTCATAATTTGGTTGGGTCTAATTGTGTGTTGGGCTCTGTCTGGGGCTCTGTGGGGTCTGTTTGTGTTTGTGAACAGAGCCCCAGGACCATCTGGCTGAGGGGACTCTTCTCTAGGTTCATCTCTCTGTAGGCGAGGGCTTTGTGGGGTCTGTTTGTGTTTGTGAACAGAGCCCCAGGACCAGCTGGCTGAGGGGACTCTTCTCTAGGTTCATCTCTGTTTGTGCGAGGCCCCAGAAACCGCTCTGTGGGGTCTTCTCTAGGTTCATCTTCTGTTTGTGTTTGTGAACAGAGCCCCAGGACCAGCTGGCTGAGGACTCCTTTCTAGGACTCTTCTCTAGGTTCATCTCTCTGTGGGCGCGGGCTCTGTGGGGGTCTGTTTGTGTTTGTGAACAGAGCCCCAGAACCAGCTGCTGGCTGAGGGGACTCTTCTCTAGGTTCATCTCTCTGTAGGCGAGGGCTTTGTGGGGTCTGTTTGTGTTTGTGAACAGAGCCCCAGGACCAGCTGGCTGAGGGACTCTTCTCTAGGTTCATCTCTCTGTAGGCGAGGGCTCTGTGGGGTCTTTGTTTGTGTTTGTGAACAGAGCCCCAGGACCAGCTGGCTGAGACTCTTCTCTAGGTTCATCTCTCTGTAGGCGAGGCTCTGTGGATCTATTTTATGTTTGTAGACAGAGCCCCAGAACCCAGCTGGCTGAGGGGACTCTTCTCTAGGTTCATCTCTCATAGGCGAAGGGAGCTTGTGAGTCATCATTGTGAGCAAACCAGGACCAGCTTGCTGGGGGACTCTCCTAAGTTCACTCTCTCCTTGGGCGGGCTCTGTGGGGTCTGTTTGTGTTTGTGACAGAGCCAGGAC
>NW_027013298.1:0-16585 GCF_036934945.1 Oncorhynchus masou masou | reverse complement strand
CAAAGCTTGAGGAAAGACAGCCTACCCTCACCTCTCCTACCACTTCCCATGGTTGTACAGAATATGCTACCAGGCAGTCCTAACACGCTTTATATTATCTGATGAACAGCCTACCCTCACTCTGGTACCACTTCCCATGGTTGTACAGAATATGCTACCAGGCAGTCCTAACACGCTTTATATTATCTGATGAACAGCCTACCTCACCTCACCACTTCCCATGGTTGTACAGAATATGCTACCTCCTAACACGCTTATAATATTCCAGCCTACCCTCACCTCTCCTACCACCACTTCCCATGGTTGTACAGAATATGCTACCAGGCAGTCCTAACACGCTTTATATTATCTGATGAACAGCCTACCTTCACCTCTGGGTACCACTTCCCATGGTTGTACAGAATATGCTACCAGGCAGTCCTAACACGCTTTATATTATCTGATGAACAGCCTACCTCACCTCTCCTACCACTTCCCATGGTTGTACAGAATATGCTACCAGGCAGTCCTAACACGCTTTATATTATCTGATGAACAGCCTACCCTCACCTCTGGTACCACTTCTATGGTTGTACAGAATATGCTACCAGGCAGTCCTAACACGCTTTATATTATCTGATGAACAGCCTACCCTCACCTCTGGTACCACTTCCCATGGTTGTACAGAATATGCTACCAGGCAGTCCTAACACGCTTTATATTATCTGATGAACAGCCTACCTCACCTCTGTACCACTTCCCATGGTTGTACAGAATATGCTACCAGGCAGTCCTAACACGCTTTATATTATCTGATGAACAGCTCACTCCTCACCTCTGGTACCACTTCCCATGGTTGTACAGAATATGCTACCAGGCAGTCCTAACACGCTTTATATTATCTGATGAACAGCCTACCCTCACCTCTGGTACCACTTCCCATGGTTGTACAGAATATGCTACCAGGCAGTCCTAACACGCTTATATTATCTGATGAACAGCCTACCCTCACCTCCTACCACCACTTCCCATGGTTGTACAGAATATGCTACCAGGCAGTCCTAACACGCTTATATTATCTGATGAACAGCCTACCCTCACCTCTCGTACCACTTCCCATGGTTGTACAGAATATGCTACCAGGCAGTCCTAACACGCTTTATATTATCTGATGAACAGCCTACCCTCACCTCTCCTACCACCACTTCCCATGGTTGTACAGAATATGCTACCAGGCAGTCCTAACACGCTTTATATTATCTGATGAACAGCCTACCCTCACCTCTGGTACCACTTCCCATGGTTGTACAGAATATGCTACCAGGCAGTCCTAACACGCTTTATATTATCTGATGAACAGCCTACCCTCACCTCTCGTACCACTTCCCATGGTTGTACAGAATATGCTACCAGGCAGTCCTAACACGCTTTATATTATCTGATGAACAGCCTACCCTCACCTCTGGTACCACTTCCCATGGTTGTACAGAATATGCTACCAGGCAGTCCTAACACGCTTTATATTATCTGATGAACAGCCTACCCTCACCTCTGGTACCACTTCCCATGGTTGTACAGAATATGCTACCAGGCAGTCCTAACACGCTTTATATTATCTGGATGAACAGCCTACCCTCACCTCTGGTACCACTTCCATGGTTGTACAGAATATGCTACCAGGCAGTCCTAACACGCTTTATATTATCTGATGAACAGCCTACCTCACCCTGGTACCACTTCCCATGGTTGTACAGAATATGCTACCAGGCAGTCCTAACACGCTTTATATTATCTGATGAACAGCCTACCCTCACCTCTCGTACCACTTCCCATGGTTGTACAGAATATGCTACCAGGCAGTCCTAACACGCTTTATATTATCTGATGAACAGCCTGCCTTCACCTCTCCTACCACTTCCCATGGTTGTACAGAATATGCTACCAGGCAGTCCTAACACGCTTTATATTATCTGATGAACAGCCTACCCTCACCTCTGGTACCACTTCCCATGGTTGTACAGAATATGCTACCAGGCAGTCCTAACACGCTTTATATTATCTGATGAACAGCCTACCCTCACCTCTGGTACCACTTCCATGGTTGTACAGAATATGCTACCAGGCAGTCCTAACACGCTTTATATTATCTGATGAACAGCCTACCCTCACCTCTGGTACCACTTCCCATGGTTGTACAGAATATGCTACCAGGCAGTCCTAACACGCTTTATATTATCTGATGAACAGCCTACCCTCACCTCTGGTACCACTTCCCATGGTTGTACAGAATATGCTACCAGGCAGTCCTAACACGCTTTATATTATCTGATGAACAGCCTACCCTCACCTCTGGTACCACTTCCCATGGTTGTACAGAATATGCTACCAGGCAGTCCTAACACGCTTTATATTATCTGATGAACAGCCTACCCTCACCTCCTGGTACCACTTCCCATGGTTGTACAGAATATGCTACCAGGCAGTCCTAACACGCTTTATATTATCTGATGAACAGCCTACCCTCACCTCTCCTACCACTTCCCATGGTTGTACAGAATATGCTACCAGGCAGTCCTAACACGCTTTATATTATCTGATGAACAGCCTACCCTCACCTCTCCTACCACTTCCCATGGTTGTACAGAATATGCTACCAGGCAGTCCTAACACGCTTTATATTATCTGATGAACAGCCTACCCTCACCTCTCGTACCACTTCCCATGGTTGTACAGAATATGCTACCAGGCAGTCCTAACACGCTTTATATTATCTGATGAACAGCCTACCCTCACCTCTGGTACCACTTCCCATGGTTGTACAGAATATGCTTACCAGGCAGTCCTAACACGCTATATTATCTGATGAACAGCCTACCTCACCTCCCTACCACTTCCCATGGTTGTACAGAATATGCTACCAGGCAGTCCTAACACGCTTTATATTATCTGATGAACAGCCTACCCTCACCTCTCCTACCACTTCCCATGGTTGTACAGAATATGCTACCAGGCAGTCCTAACACGCTTTATATTATCTGATGAACAGCCTACCCTCACCTCTGGTACCACTTCCCATGGTTGTACAAGTAGTAGAATATGCACTTGTACAGAATATGCTACCAGGCAGGCAGTCCTAACACGCTTTATATTATCTGATGAACAGCCTACCCTCACCTCTCCTACAGAATATGCTACCAGGCAGTCCTCCCATGGTTGTACACTTCCCAAGAATATGCTACCAGGCAGTCCTAACACGCTTTATATTATCTGATGAACAGCCTACCCTCACCTCTGTACCACTTCCCATGGTTGTACAGAATATGCTACCAGGCAGAACCTCAACACGCTTTATATTATCTGATGAACAGCCTACCCTCACCTCTCCTACCACTTCCCATGGTTGTACAGAATATGCTACCAGGCAGTCCTAACACGCTTTATATTATCTGATGAACAGCCTACCCTCACCTCTGGTACCACTTCCCATGGTTGTACAGAATATGCTACCAGGCAGTCCTAACACGCTTTATATTATCTGATGAACAGCCTACCCTCACCTCTCCTACCACTTCCCATGGTTGTACAGAATATGCTACCAGGCAGTCCTAACACGCTTTATATTATCTGATGAACAGCTCACCCACCTCTGGTACCACTTCCCATGGTTGTACAGAATATGCTACCAGGCAGTCCTAACACGCTTTATTATCTGATGAACAGCCTACCCTCACCTCTCGTACCACTTCCCATGGTTGTACAGAATATGCTACCAGGCAGTCCTAACACGCTTTATATTATCTGATGAACAGCCTACCCTCACCTCTGGTACCACACTTCCCATGGTTGTACAGAATATGCTACCAGGCAGTCCTAACACGCTTTATATTATCTGATGAACAGCCTACCCTCACCTCTGCACCACTTCCCATGGTTGTACAGAATATGCTACCAGGCAGTCCTAACACGCTTTATATTATCTGATGAACAGCCTACCCTCACCTCTCCTACCACTTCCCATGGTTGTACAGAATATGCTACCAGGCAGTCCTAACACGCTTTATATTATCTGATGAACAGCCTACCCTCACCTCTCCTACCACCACTTCCCATGGTTGTGCTTAATATGCTACCAGGCAGTCCTAACACGTTTTTATATTATCTGATGAAACAGCCTACTCCTCACCTCTCCCTACCACTTCCCATGGTTGTACAGAATATGCTACCAGGCAGTCCTAACACGCTTTATATTATCTGATGAACAGCCTACCCTCACCTCTGGTACCACTTCCCACGGTTGTACAGAATATGCTACCAGGGGCAGTCCTAACACGCTTTATATTATCTGGATGAACAGCCTACTCCTCACCTCTGGTACCACTTCCATGGTTGTACAGAATATGCTACCAGGCAGTCCTAACACGCTTTATATTATCTGATGACAAGATTACAATATTAATACAGTATCCATGAAAGCATTTTGAATTATTGATGGATATCAAACGGAATTGGTTTCTCAGTATTAATCTGTCCCATGAAGCTGGGCCGCTGGAAGACATACAGCAGGCAGTTATTCAAAGCTAGGACTTAAACCAATTCCTCAGACCATCTTTCTACCCTGGAGGATCTGAAAAGGGTGACAAGACAGTGGTAAGGAATATGGTTTAAGGCTAGGATTTGGTAGGTGATGTTATTTCCATATGGCTGTCACCAGCCAGAGGGCCTCAACACAAGAATCACCTAATGTATAGAAGGAGATGAATGTTTCTTTGGAATCAGCCCAAGTTAGAGGGAGGGGCTTGCAACATGAGCTTCTTTCCTAGAATCCTGTAAGATGACTTTTGCTTGTTAAAGTTAGATTATGGAAACAAGCCAAGCTTTCTAACCAATAACCTCAATCACCTTTTGAAAGATTACATGCATCGACATTTTGGCATTTCTATCCACAAATGACATCTGTCTTTCTGCCGTATGGGCTGGCTATCTGTCGCCTGGATATGCCAGGAAAGGGGTTTTCGAAATACAATTGCCACCAATAGGAAAGAAGGTATTGGTTTGCAGGATTTGCAGTCTAATCAATGCAATTAGCTGCACAGGTCTGATACAATAACTAGGCTTATTTTATTACTGTGAAAATGGTATTCCATTATTCCATTAGATATGATTTTCAAGATATCAAAGTTAAACCTGTTAACTACTGTATATAGTATTAAAACGGTCTTCTCGTTTGATTTGAATCCATACTGAACATTGGAAGACTGGGTAACTCCTCAGATGGTCAAACTGAACTTTGGAAGGTAACTCCTCAGATGGTCAAACTGAACTTTGGAAGGTAACTCCTCAGATGGTCAAACTGAACTTTGGAAGGTTACTCCTCAGATGGTCAAACTGAACTTAGTAACCTCAGATGGTCAAACTGAACTTTGGAAGGTAACCTCAGATGGTCAAACTGAACTTTAAAGGTAACTCCTGGAGATGGTCAAACTGAACTTTGGAAGGTAACTCCGATGGTCAAACTGAACTCGGAAGGTAACCTCAGATGGTCAAACTGAACTTGGAAGGTTACTCCTAAGATGGTCAAACTGAACTTGGAAGGTAATTGCAGATGGTCAAACTGAACTTGGAAGGTAATCCTCAGGTATGGTCAAACTGAACTTTGGAAGGTAACTACTGAGATGGTCAAACTGAACTTTGGAAGGTAACTCCTGAGATGGTCAAACTGGAACTTTGGAAGGTAACTCAAGATGACAAACTGAACTTTGGAAGGTAACCTCAGATAACAAACAAACTTTGGAAGGTAACTCCTCAGATGGTCAAACTGAACTTTGAAGGTAACTCAGATGGTCAAACTGAACTTTGGAAGGTATCCTCAGATGGTCAAACTGAACTTTGGAAGGTAACTTTGAGATGGTCAAACTGAACTTTGGAAGGTAACTCAGATGGTCAAACTGACCTTTGGAAGGTAACTCCTCAGATGGTCAAACTGACCTTTTGGAAGGTAACTCCTCAGATGCGGTCAAACTTCGAACTTTGAAGGTAACTCAGATGGTCAAACTGGAACTTTTGGAAGGTAACTCAGATGGTCAAACTGAACTTTGGAAGGTAACTCCTCAGATGGTCAAACTGAACTTTGGAAGGTAACTCAGATGGTCAAACTGAACTTTGGAAGGTAACTCCTCAGATGGTCAAACTGAACTTTGGAAGGTAACCTCAGATGGTCAAACTGAACTTGGAAGGTAACTCTCAGATGGTCAAACTGAACTCTGGAAGGTAACTCCTCAGATGGTCAAACTGAACTCTGGAAGGTAACTCCTCAGATGGTCAAACTGAACTTTGGAAGACTCGGCTACTCCTGAGACCATCAATCCATTTCTTAATTTTATTATGTCAATCAATAATTGTTATTTGTTCCATTTTTTGAGCAACTTTATTGATCCCTCATGGTATGCTATTATTGATCCTCTTAGGCCTCACGGGAAATATACAGTCTGTACTATACACACGGCTGCCAGCACCCTTCTAGACTATGCTTCTCATCATTTTCAAGAGCTCATAATAGTTGATTTCATGTAATGTCCTTAGTCTACTTAGTTTAAATGAAAGGGAAATGACTTTCATAAGAAATAAATGTGGTGTTATTGTACTTGTTAACCACAGAGTTAGTCACAGCTGTTACATTTTCACATCCAGGTCCGATATTCACCAAGCAATGCTGGAATTCAATCTTCCCTTCTTTCAAAGGTAATAGAGCATCTAAATGAATAGTTAAATTGATGCGTTGGCATGGAGGCCCACACACTGCCAAATGAGGGAAAAACCCAAATTCACATGCATTCATCTGACCACATAACACCCCAGTCACTCTCTTCGTGTAAACAAGGTGTTTTTCTGAGCCAACATAGCAGCTAAAATGAGGCTAGAATAAATAGAATGAAACATCACAGTAACAAAAGGTAGTACTGAGCGTAGACAAGTGGATAACTATTTACTTGATGAAGGCTGCAGGAAGTGTCCTAAATGAACGGTTTGGCTCCCCTGCCAAGGGGACGGGTAGATTAAAACTAATACACCAACCAAGCATAGTTTTTACCGGACAAAATCATTAATTGCCTTTTTGTGTCACATATACATTCATTTCAGTACATTTAATTGAGATAAGAAGGTATTAATTCTCAAAGTATAAAAAGAAGATCATGAACCTGAACCCAACCTGACTGCCCTGTAATACAACACATAATGTAACCTGACTGCCCTGTAATACAACACATAATGTAACCTGACTGCCCTGTAATACAACACATAATGTAACCTGACTGCCCTGTAATACAACACATAATGTAACCTGACTGCCCTGTAATACAACACATAATGTAACCTGACTGCCCTGTAATACAACACATAATGTAACCTGAATGCCCTGTAATACAACACATAATGTAACCTGACTGCCCTGTAATACAACACATAATGTAACCTGACTGCCCTGTAATACAAAACATAATGTAACCTGACTGCCCTGTAATACAACACATAATGTAACCTGACTGCCCTGTAATACAACAGATAAAGTAACCTGACTGCCCTGTAATACAACACATAATGTAACCTGACTGCCCTGTAATACAACACATAATGTAACCTGACTGCCCTGTAATACAACACATAATGTAACCTGACTGCCCTGTAATACAACACATAATGTAACCTGGACTGCCCTGTAATACAACACAGAATGTAACCTGACTGCCCTGTAATACAACACATAATGTAACCTGACTGCCCTGTAATACAACACATAATGTAACCTGACTGCCCTGTAATACAACACATAATGTAACCTGACTGCCCTGTAATACAACACAGAATGTAACCTGACTGCCCTGTAATACAACACATAATGTAACCTGACTGCCCTGTAATACAACACATAATGTAACCTTAATGCCCTGTAACATAATGTAACCTGACTGCCCTGTAATACAACACATAATGTAACCTGACTGCCCTGTAATACAACACATAATGTAACCTGACTGCCCTGTAATACAACACATAAAGTAACCTGACTGCCCTGTAATACAACACATAATGTAACCTGACTGCCCTGTAATACAACACATAATGTAACCTGACTGCCCTGTAATACAACACATAAAGTACCCTGACTGCCCTGTAATACAACACATAATGTAACCTGACTGCCCTGTAATACAACACATAATGCCCTGCCCTGTAATACAACACATAATGTAACCTGACTGCCCTGTAATACAACACATAATGTAACCTGACTGCCCTGTAATACAACACATAATGTAACCTGACTGCCCTGTAATACAACACATAATGTAACCTGACTGCCCTGTAATACAACACATAATGTAACCTGACTGCCAGATCTTCTGGACCAGCTTGGTGCCACACAGGACCTCTACACTGGTGAAGCTGACCAGCTTGGTGGGCACACAGGACCCCTACACTGGTGAAGCTGACCAGCTTGGTGCCACACAGGACCCTCTACACTGGTGAAGCTGACCAGCTTGGTGGCACACAGGACCCCTACATTCGGTGAAGCTGACCAGCTTGGTGCCACAGGACCTCTACACTGGTGAAGCTGACCAGCTTGGTGACACAGGACCCCTACACTGGTGAAGCGACCAGCTTGGTGCCACACAGGACCCCTACACTGGTGTCCAGTCCTGGAACCTGTCAGTCATACTCTCCACTAGCCTGCTGCCATTTTGTCCTGTGAGGTGACGGGGGTCTTGCTGTCACCTCTGGTCAGTGAAATTCCTCATATTTGCTGGGTCATGGGTCCTTCTGATGATAACAGGCTCATCTTACCATCCTTTCAGAATGTTCCTTTACAACACAATCTCACTCACACTTTCTCTCCCTCTCTTATTGACGTAATCCTTTCTCTTAATTCTCTTAAGGTAAGTATTTCTTATTGCATCTTAAATAAACATGCCTGGTTTTGTACTTCTTAAGTACTGCCTGTGTTGAGCACAAGGAGCTGTGGGCTTCTGCTATGGTGATGGTGGACCTCTGCTGACAGGCGTGCAGGTTGCTATGGTGATGGTGGACCTCTGCAGACAGGCGGACAGGTTGCTATGGTGATGGTGGACCTCTGCAGACAGGCGGACAGGTTGGTATGGTGATGGTGGACCTCTGCAGACAGGCGGACAGGTTGCTATGGTGATGGTGGACCTCTGCAGACAGGCGGACAGGTCGGTATGGTGATGGTGGACCTCTGCAGACAGGCGGACAGGTTGCTATGGTGATGGTGGACCTCTGCAGACAGGCGGACAGGTTGCTATGGTGATGGTGGACCTCTGCAGACAGGCGGACAGGTTGCTATGGTGATGGTGGACCTCTGCAGACAGGCGGACAGGTTGCTATGGTGATGGTGGACCTCTGCAGACAGGCGGACAGGTTGCTATGGTGATGGTGGACCTCTGCAGACAGGCGGGCAGGTTGCTATGGTCATGGTGGACCTCTGCAGACAGGCGGACAGGTTGCTATGGTGATGGTGGACCTCTGCAGACAGGCGGGCAGGTTGCTATGGTGATGGTGGACCTCTGCAGACAGGCGGACAGGTTGCTATGGTGATGGTGGACCTCTGCAGACAGGCGGGCAGGTTGCTATGGTGATGGTGGACCTCTGCAGACAGGCGGGCAGGTTGCTATGGTGATGGTGGACCTCTGCAGACAGGCGGACAGGTTACTCAGGTGCGTTAGTGTGTCATGCAGGTAGCCACAGAAGCCGATAACAACAGCCTCCCTCGTAGTACTGTAGTATTTCCTGGCCTTGGCCTGCTGGACACCTCAGACATTTTGGGCATCAGCAGATTGAATCTGAAATACATCCAGAACAAAGACATAAAAATAGACAATAAATTGCTGTCCAAAAAAAACTATATTAGATATGACACATTTTATCAGTGGATAAAGCATTGAAATATGACGTTACCAATTGTAACTGTGTTTGTTGTTATTTACAGGACATTACATATTGATGATGAATTGTGGAGGACTTAACATAGCAATCTAGAGTCACTACCTGTTCCATGTGCTGGACAAGCCCCTGGTAACCTCGCAGGAAGTGGTCCAGTCGCAGTAGGTGTCCTACCCATCGGGTCCTGCCAATTCTGGTAAGCACCAGTGGTGTGTGCCCAAGAGCCTGGAAGCTGTTTACCAGGTTTGCCCTGTTCAGAGGACTGGTGTGGTAGAAGGTATAGAGCCCACTGAGGAGGTCTTCTACTTTCTGAAACATCACGTTGAACCGGATGGCATCAGAAAAGGTCAGTTCAGGGCGGTGTGCCATACAGGGGATGCTAATGATGTAGGCCCTGCCCCCATCAGCCAGCTGACCACACAATTCTTGGCTCCAATCATCACAGCAGCTCCATCTGTTCCCAGAGCAACCAACTTGCTCCCCCACTCATCACACACTCCCTCCATGATGACACTGATGGCCCCACTCATCACACACTCCCTCCATGATGACACTGATGGCCCCACTCATCACACACTCCCTCCATGATGACACTGATGGCCCCACTCATCACACACTCCCTCCATGATGACACTGATGGCCCCACTCATCACACACTCCCTCCATGATGACACACTCATCACACACTCCCTCCATGATGACACTGACGGCCCCACTCATCACACACTCCCTCCATGATGGCTCTGATGGCCCCACTCATCACACACTCCCTCCATGATGACACTGTTGGCCCCACTCATCACACACTCCCTCCATGATGACACTGATGGCCCCACTCATCACACACTCCCTCCATGATGACACTGATGGCCCCACTCATCACACACTCCTCCATGATGGCTCTGATGGCCCCACTCATCACACACTCCCTCCATGATGACACTGATGGCCCCACTCATCACACACTCCCTCCATGATGACACTGATGGCCCCACTCATCACACACTCCTCCATGATGGCTCTGATGGCCCCACTCATCACACACTCCCTCCATGATGACACTGTTGGCCCCACTCATCACACACTCCCTCCATGATGACACTGATGGCCCCACTCATCACACACTCCCTCCATGATGACACTGATGGCCCCACTCATCACACACTCCCTCCATGATGGCTCTGATGGCCCCACTCATCACACACTCCCTCCATGATGACACTGTTGGCCCCACTCATCACACACTCCCTCCATGATGACACTGATGGCCCCACTCATCACACACTCCCTCCATGATGACACTGATGGCCCCACTCATCACACACTCCCTCCACGATGGCCCCACTCATCACACACTCCCTCCATGATGACACTGACGGCCCCACTCATTACACACTCCCTCCATGATGACACTGATGGCCCCACTCATCACACACTCCCTCCATGATGACACTGATGGCCCCACTCATCACACACTCCCTCCATGATGACACTGATGGCCCCACTCATCACACACTCCCTCCATGATGACACTGATGGCCCCACTCATCACACACTCCCTCCCCAATGACACTGATGGCCCCACTCATCACACACTCCCTCCATGATGACACTGATGGCCCCACTCATCACACACTCCCTCCATGATGACACTGATGGCCCCACTCATCACACTCCCTCCCCAATGACACTGATGGCCCCACTCATCACACACTCCCTCCATGATGACACTGATGGCCCCACTCATCACACACTCCCTCCATGATGACACTGATGGCCCCACTCATCACACACTCCCTCCCCAATGACACTGATGGCCCCACTCATCACACACTCCCTCCATGATGACACCGATGGCCCCACTCATCACACACTCCCTCCATGATGACACTGATGGCGTTGCTTATGTGTGCCGTCTGCCTTCTCCATCGACTTGATGCCAACAGACTTCGACTCGATCTTTCCATTGTGACAGAATGTGACATAATCTACCTCCTCCTCTCTCACAGAACTGTCTGTGGAGCCATCTGATATGATGGAGAGAAATGTGATGTTTTTCAGATTCTCTCTGATGTTGTTTCTCTCCACATCTGCAATAGGGTGCATAAACTCTTTGGCCTGCTTCTCATTTCTATATGTTGAACCCACAGCGATTGCTTTTTCTTTCATCCAAACTGCAAAAATTAAACATCAAATTAATTAAATAATAATTAAATATACAATCATGTTATCCAATATAGCTGGCAGGTGATTGTGCTAAATTAGCCTTCTACCCTTTGTTTATTTAAGGATCAACACTATAAGACAGGTGAAGTCAATTGTGTCACAATGCTTTAAAATGTAAACAGCATCTGGGGACGAACATTAAAATAGAATGTTACAGAGCCATAGGAAAGTATAGAGATCCATGTCAGCATCAGTAGGCCTATAATGTTATGGTATTTATACACTATTTTAAGGTGAACCAAAGCTTATCAAGAGGTGAGAAATAACCTACAATACTGGACCACGTCTGCTATTTAGACATGAAAAAAATAGCTACAAATGTACTAGTCTATCTACAAGAGTAACAACATTTTCACTTCCTCACACATCCACTCCAAGTCAGAAAGTGGTCTTGCCTTCTTGCCAATGGCATGTACAGTCCTAAACAGTATGTTCCTCTTTGTGCTGGTCTGCTCTGACGTTGACATTAGTACCATCACAGAGGGTGTCAAGAGGAGAGGCTCTGATTGAAACCCGGACACAGACTCGCAGGCAATGTGACACTTGCTGTGTTCATGGTCACGAATGTTCTCCAGCTTCATCGTTTTATTTCCAATGACAAATGAGTTGTTTCTGACTAGGTGAACCCTAGCCAATTAGGTGAAAACTCTTGAGAAAGGCAGGTAGCTCTAGTTGCTCTAGATAAGAGAACCTGCTAAATGATGTAGATGTATGATCACTTTATGTCGTTGTCTTATGATCATCTCTTAATGATCTGGACAGAATAACAGCCATTTTGACTCTTATGATAACTGTTCCCCGGTAGACCGTCATTGTAAATAACAATTTGTTCTTAATAAACTGACTTGCCTTGTTAAATAAAGGTTACATTTAAAATTGAAAGTGTTACCTACAAGTGCTTTTGGCAGCGATAGGAAACGTCCATGTGAAAGTGTGAGAACTGAAGTCCTTCTTCTCCACGTTGATTATATGAAGGCAGTGAGGGCAAATGGCCGCCTAACTGACCTACAACATTTTGATCTCACGTCGCAAAGACAGAGTTTATTTTCAGCACTTCCCCTTGAGTTATGGGCTGTGGCAGCAGCTAATCCATGGGCCTGACGTTGTCACCTCTAGTGGAGGCCCAGACACTGGAGTCTGCTGTAATTTATGGCATCATTGCATTATGTGTGTGTTCCCTGGTGATGGATGAAGCATGGACCGTCACGGATAGAAGTTCATCAGTTAATTAATTTAGCCTGGGAGACGCCCTCCACCCATCAGAAGAGGACTGCCAAGGACCTGGTGATTCTTCTGCACCATGGAAACCATCTGTTTGAATATATATATATAGTAAAGGTAATCATCAGTTAATTAATTTAGCCTGGGAGACGCCCTCCACCCATCAGAAGAGGACTGCCAAGGACCTGGTGATTCTTCTGCACCATGGAAACCATCTGTTTGAATATATATATATAGTAAAGGTAATCATCAGTTAATTAATTTAGCCTGGGAGATGGAAGAGGACTGCCAAGGACCTGGTGATTCTTCTGCACCATGGAAACCATCTGTTTGAATATATATATATAGTAAAGGTAATCATCAGTTAATTAATTTAGCCTGGGAGATGCCCTCCACCCATCAGAAGAGGACTGCCAAGGTCCTGGTGATTCTTCTGCACCATGGAAACCATCTGTTTGAATATATATATATAGTAAAGGTAATCATCAGTTAATTAATTTAGCCTGGGAGACGCCCTCCACCCATCAGAAGAGGACTGCCAAGGACCTGGTGATTCTTCTGCACCATGGAAACCATCTGTTTGAATATATATATATAGTAAAGGTAATCATCAGTTAATTAATTTAGCCTGGGAGACGCCCTCCACCCATCAGAAATAGGACTGCCAAGGACCTGGTGATTCTTCTGCACCATGGAAACCATCGGTTTGAATATATATATATATACATATATATATATATATATATATATATATATATATATAGTAAAGGTAATCATCAGTTAATTAATTTAGCCTGGGAGACGCCCTCCACCCATCAGAAGAGGACTGCCAAGGACCTGGTGATTCTTGGAAACCATCTGTTTGAATATATATATATTATATATATATATATATATATATATATATATATATATATATATATATAGTAAAGGTAATCATCAGTTAATTAATTTAGCGTGGGAGACGCCTCCATCCCATCAGAAGAGGACTGCCAAGGACCTGGTGATTCTTCTGCACCATGGAAACCATCTGTTTGAATTAATAGTAAAGGTAATCATTAGTTAATTAATTTAGCTGGGAGACGCCCTCCACCCATCAGAAGAGGACTGCCCAAGGACCTGGTGATTCTTCTGCACCATGGAAACCATCTGTTTGAATATATATATATAGTAAAGGTAATCATCAGTTAATTAATTTAGCCTGGGAGACGCCCTCCACCCATCAGAAGAGGACTGCCAAGGACCTGGTGATTCTTCTGCACCATGGAAACCATCTGTTTGAATATATATATATATATATATATATAGTAAAGGTAATCATCAGTTAATTAATTTAGCCTGGGAGACGCCCTCCACCCATCAGAAGAGGACTGCCAAGGACCTGGTGATTCTTCTGCACCATGGAAACCATCTGTTTGAATATATATATATAGTAAAGGTAATCATCAGTTTTATTATATATAGTGAAGCTAATCTTCTGTTCTAATATACAGTGCATTCGGAAAGGATTCTGACCCCTTGACTTTTCCACATTTGTTATGTTGCAGCCTTGTCCTAAAATTGATTAAATAGTTTTTTCCCCTCATCAATCTACAAACAATACATTTTTGCAGATGTATTAAAAATAACTAAATAAAATATCATATTTACAATAGTACTTTAGGTGCCTTTGGCAAACTCAAGCAGGCTGTCATGTGCCTTTTACTGAGGAGGAGCTTCCATCTGGCAACTCTACCATAAAGGCCTGATTGGTGGAGTGCTGCAGAGATGGTTGTCCTTCTCAAAGGTTTTCCCATCTTCACACCGGAACTCTGGAGCTCATTCAGAGACCATCGGGTTCTTGGTCACCTCCCTGACCAAGGCCCTTCTCCCCTGATTGCTCAGTTTGGCCGGGCGGCCAGCTCTAGGAAGAGTCTTGGTGGTTCCAAACTTCTTCCATTTCTAAATGATGGAGGCTACTGTGTTCTTGGGGACCTTTCATGCTGCAGAACATTTTTGCTACCCTTCCCCAGACGTGTGCCTCGGCACAATCCTATCTCAGAGCTCTATGGGTATTTCCTTGACCTCATGGCTTGGTTTTGCACTGACATGCACTGTCAACTGTAGGACCTATATAGACAAATGTGTTATTACATACAGCCAGGAAGAACTATTGGATATAAAATCGATGTCAACTTACCATCATTATGACCAGGAATACGTCTTTCCCGAAGCGGATCCTTTGTTTGGAGTTGCCTTTCAGAGAGACATCAGAGATTGTAACATTCTCTGTTCCATGGAAACATGGCTCACTCGGATATGGTGTCAGAGTCGATACAGCCACCCAGTTTCTTCACGCATTACTCCGACAGAAACAAACATCTCTCACCTAAGAAGAAGGGCGGGGGTGTATGCCTTATGATTAATGACTCATGGTGTAATCACAACAACATACAGGAACTCGTGTCCTTTTTTTCACCTGACCTAGATTTCCTTACAGTCAAATGCCGACCACATTATCTTCCAAGATATCTTTGATTATATTCACAGCCGTGTAAACCCCCAAGCAGAGATCCCTAAATCGACCCTGAACGAACTTCACTGGACTCTATGTAAACTGGAAACAATACATTCTGAGGCTGCATTTATTGTAGCTGGGGTATTTTTAACAAAGCAAATTTGAGAACAAGACTTTCTCAATTCTAATAGCATATCGAATGCGGGACACCAGCTGGTAGTATTCTGGATCATTGCTACTCGAACTTCCCCGATGCATACAAAACCCTCCCCCGCCTTGCCTTTTGGCAAGTCTGACCATGACTCTATGTTGTTTCTCCCCAGCCTACTGACAGAAACTAAAGCAAGAAACGCCTGTGCTCAGGTCAATACAATGCTGGTCTGACCAATCGTATTCCACAATTCAAGATTGCTTTGATCACGTGGACTGGGATATGTTCCGGATAGCCTCAGACAACAACATTGATGTATACTGTACGCTGACTTGGTAAGTGAGTTTATTAGCAAGTGCATTGGAGATGTCGATCCCTCTGTGACCATTAAACCTTCCCTAACCAGAAACCGTGGATTGATGGCAGCATTCATGCAAAGCTGAAAGCGCAAACCACTGCTTTTAATCATGGCAAGGCGACCGGAAACATGACTGAATACAAACAGTGCAGCTATTCCCGCCGCAAGGCATTCAAACAAGCAAAGCATCAGTATAGAG
>NW_027013297.1:0-16588 GCF_036934945.1 Oncorhynchus masou masou | reverse complement strand
ACAGCTAATGTATGCACAACCCTGATCCAATTATTAAAGGCTGCTTTAACCCTGATCCACTATTAAAGGTTGGTTATAACCCTGATCTACTATTAAAGGCTGGTTATAACCCTGATCCACTATTAAAGGCCTGGGGTTGGTGATAACCCTGATCCAATTATTAAAGGTTATAACCTCTGATCCACTATTGAAGGCTGGTTATAACTCCTGATCCACTATTAAAGGCTGGTTATAACCTCTGATCCACTATTAAAGGCCTGGGGTTGGTAACCCTGATCCACTATTAAAGGCTGGTTATAACCCTGATCCACTATTAAAGGCTGGTTATAACCCTGATCCACTATTAAAGGCCTGGGGTTGGTTATAACCCTGATCCACTATTAAAGGCTGGTTATAACCCTGATCCACTATTAAAGTCCTGGGTTGGTTATAACCCTGATCCACTATTAAGTCCTGATCCACTATTAAAGGTTGGTTATAACCCTGATCCACTATTAAAGGCCTGGCTATAACCCTGATCCACTATTAAAGGGCCTGGGGTTGGTTATAACCCTGATCCACTATTAAAGGTTGGTTATAACCCTGATCCAATTATTAAAGGTTGGTTATAACCCTGATCCACTATTAAAGGCCTGGGTATAACCCTGATCCACACTAAAGGTGGGGTTGGTTATAACCCTGATCCACTATTAAAGGTTGGTTATAACCCTGATCCACTATTAAAGGCCTGGGGCTGGTTATAACCCTGATCCACTATTAAAGGTTGGTTATAACCCTGATCCACTATTAAAGGCTGGTTATAACCCCTGATCCACTATTAAAGGCCTGGGTTGGTTATAACCCTGATCCACTATTAAAGGCTGGTTATAACCCTGATCCACTATTAAAGGCTGGTTGGTATAACCTGATCCACTATTAAAGGCCTTGGTTATAACCCTGATCCACTATTAAAGGTTGGTTATAACCCTGATCCACTATTAAAGGCTGGTTATAACCCTGATCCACTATTAAAGGCTGGGGTTATAACCCTGATCCACTATTAAAGGTTGGTTATAACCCTGATCCACTAAAGTCCTGATAACCCTGATCCACTATTAAAGGCTGGGGTTGGTTATAACCCTGATCCACTATTAAAGGCTGGTTATAACCCTGATCCACTATTAAAGGCTGGTTATAACTCCTGGCTGGGGTTATAACCCTGATCCACTATTATAACCCTGAAAGGCTGGTTATAACCCTGATCCACTATTAAAGGCCTGGGGTTGGTTATAACCCTGATCCACTATTAAAGGCTGGTTATAACCCTGATCCACTATTAAAGGCTGGTTATAACCCTGATCCACTATTAAAGGCTGGTTATAACCCTGATCCACTATTTAAGTCCTGGGGTTGGTTATAACCCTGATCCACTATTAAAGTCCTGGGGTTGGTTACAACCCTGATCCACTATTAAAGGTTGGTTATAACCCTGATCCACTATTAAAGGTTGGTTATAACCCTGATCCACTATTAAAGGCTGGTTATAACCCTGATCCACTATTAAAGGCTGGTTATAACCCTGATCCACTATTAAAGGCTGGTTATAACCCTGATCCACTATTAAAGGCTGGTTATAACCCTGATCCACTATTAAAGGCCTGGGGTTGGTTATAACCCTGATCCACTATTAAAGGCTGGTTATAACCCTGATCCACTATTAAAGGCTGGTTATAACCCTGATCCACTATTAAAGGCCTGGGGTTGGTTATAACCCTGATCCACTATTAAAGGCCTGGTTATAACCCTGATCCACTATTAAAGGCTGGGGTTGGTTATAACCCTGATCCACTATTAAAGGCCTGGGGTTGGTTATAACCCTGATCCACTATTAAAGGCTGGTTATAACCCTGATCCACTATTAAAGGCTGGTTATAACCCTGATCCACTATTAAAGGCCTGGGGTTGGTTATAACCCTGATCCACTATTAAAGGTTGGTTATAACCCTGATCCACTATTAAAGGCCTGGGGTTGGTTATAACCCTGATCCACTATTAAAGGTTGGTTATAACCCTGATCCACTATTAAAGGCTGGTTATAACCCTGATCCATAACCCTGATCCACTATTAAAGGCCTGGGGTTGGTTATAACCCTGATCCACTATTAAAGGCTGCTTTTAACCCCTGGGGTTGGTTATAACCCTGATCCACTATTAAAGGCTGGTTATAACCCTGATCCACTATTAAAGGCTGGTTATAACCCTGATCCACTATTAAAGGCTGGTTATAACCCTGATCCACTATTAAAGGCCTGGGGTTGGTTATAACCCTGATCCACTATTAAAGGCCCCTGATCCACTATTAAAGGTTGGTTATAACCCTGATCCACTATTAAAGGCCTGGTTATAACCCTGATCCACTATTAAAGGCCTGGATCCACTATTAAAGGCTGGTTATAACCCTGATCCACTATTAAAGGCTGGTTATAACCATCCATTAAAGGCCTGGGGTTGGTTATAACCCTGATCCACTATTAAAGGTTGGTTATAACCCTGATCCACTATTAAAGGCTGGTTATAACCCTGATCCACTATTAAAGGCCTGGGGTTGGTTATAAACCTGATCCACTATTAAAGGCCTGGGGTTGGTTATAACCCTGATCCACTATTAAAGGCTGGTTATAACCCTGATCCACTATTAAAGGCTGGTTATAACCCTGATCCACTATTAAAGGCTGGGGGGTTATAACCCTGATCCACTATTAAAGGCTGGTTATAACCTGATCCACTATTAAAGGTTGGTTATAACCCTGATCCACTATTAAAGGCCTGGGGTTTATAACCCTGATCCACTATTAAAGGCTGGGGTTATAACCCTGATCCACTATTAAAGATCCACTAAAAGACCTGGGGTTGGTTATAACCCTGATATATTAAAGGCTGGTTATAACCCTGATCCACTATTAAAGGCCTGGGGTTGGTTATAAACCTGATCCACTATTAAAGGTTGGTTATAACCCTGATCCACTATTAAAGGCTGGTTATAACCCTGATCCACTATTAAAGGCTGGGGTTTTATAACCCTGATCCACTATTAAAGGCCTGGGGTTGGTTATAACCCTGATCCACTATGAAAGGTTGGTTATAACCCTGATCCACTATTAAAGGCTGGGGTTGGTTATACCCTGATCCACTATTAAAGGCCTGGGGTTGGTTATAACCCTGATCTACTATTAAAGGCTGGGGATTGGTTATAACCCTGATCCACTATTAAAGGTGGTTATAACCCTGATCCACTATTAAAGGCTGGTTATAACCCTGATCCACTATTAAAGGCTGGTTATAACCCTGATCCACTATTAAAGGCCCCTGGGGTTGGTTATAACCCTGATCCACTATTAAAGGCCTGGGGTTGGTTATAACCCTGATCCACTATTAAAGGCTGGTTATAACCCTGATCCACTATTAAAGGCCTGGGGTTGGTTATAACCCTGATCCACTATTATAACCCTGATCCACTATTAAAGGTTGGTTATAACCTGATCCACTATTAAAGGCCTGGGGTTGGTTATAACCCTGATCCAATTAAAGGCCCTGATCCACTATTAAAGGCCTGGGGTTGGTTATAACCTGATCCACTATTAAAGGCTGGTTATAACCCTGATCCACTATTAAAGGCCTGGGGTTGGTTATAACCCTGATCCACTATTAAAGGCTGGTTATAACCCTGATCCACTATTAAAGGGGGCTGGTTATAACCCTGATCCACTATTAAAGGCCTGGGGTTGATCCACTATTAAAGGCCTGGGGTTGGTTATAACCCTGATCCACTATTAAAGGCCTGGGGTTGGTTATAACCCTGATCCACTATTAAAGGCTGGTTATAACCCTGATCCACTATTAAAGGCCTGGGGTTGGTTATAACCCTGATCTACTATTAAAGGCCTGATCCACTATTAAAGGGGTTATAACCCTGATCCACTATTAAAGGCTGGTTATAACCCTGATCCACTATTAAAGGCTGGTTATAACCCTGATCCACTATTAAAGGCTGGTTATAACCCTGATCCACTATTAAAGGCTGGGGTTGGTTATAACCCTGATCCACTATTAAAGGCCTGGGGCTGGTTATAACCCTGATCCACTATTAAAGGCTGGTTATAACCCTGATCCACTATTAAAGGCTGGTTATAACCCTGATCCACTATTAAAGGCCTGGTTATAACCCTGATCCACTATTAAAGGTGGTTATAACCCTGATTCACTATTAAAGGCTGGTTATAACCCTGATCCACTATTAAAGGCCTGGGGCTGGTTATAACCCTGATCCACTATTAAAGGCTGGGGCTGGTATAACCCTGATCCACTATTAAAGGCTGGTTATAACCCTGATCCACTATTAAAGGCTGGTTATAACCCCTGATCCACTATTAAAGGCCTGGGGTTGGTTATAACCCTGATCCACTATTAAAGGCTGGTTATAACCCTGATCCACTATTAAAGGCTGGTTATAACCCTGATCCACTATTAAACCCTGCTGGGTTATAACCCTGATCCACTATTAAAGGCTGGTTATAACCCTGATCCACTATTAAAGGCTGCTTTTAACCCTGATCTACTATTAAAGGCCTGGCGTTGGTTATAACCCTGATCCACTATTAATACACAGTCTCTGTGGAGAAGCAGACCAGGAACAGACAGAAGGTAGCTGGACAGAAGGTAGCTGGACAGAAGGTAGCTGGACAGAAGGTAGCTGGACAGAAGGTAGCTGGACAGAAGGTAGCTGCAGAACAGAACGATGAGGGAACCTTGTAAGTCTGAAAACGTTAAATCCATCCCACTCGTCTCCACTGACTCCTGTCCTCAGACTAGACCAGAGAAAGACTCCCAGCCTGCCCCTGCAAATCCTCACCACGGACTGCAGAGTACAAGTGCCGATCTAGGATCAGTTTAGCCTAGGATCTAGGACCAGCACTCCTACTCTGAAACGGTTGATCCACGCAGACGACAGTGGTTGGCGTCAGCGCCGGCTCTTCTGCAGTTTAATCTTCCCGTAAACCAACATACGGCTGGCTCTCTCCCTCTCACAGAGCATAGTAGCAACACTGTACAAGCAGAGGGCCTGAAATCTAGGTTAGATCCCAAATAGCACCCTATTTTCAAAGTCAGTGCACTACTTTGGGTCAAAAGTAGTGCACTATATAGGAATAGGGTTCCATTTGAGACGTAGGTCCTCCTCTCCGGGTGACGGTGTTCACGTCACAACTCACTGGGACCAAAAGAGTTAAAGACCATAGAAACAGTTCTGTTAGTAAAAACCTAAAAAGAGACCGAACGGCAACAAGTCGGTTGTGTTGGTCTGATACATCAGAGAGCAAACAGATATGAGAGAGGTTGTTTTAAAATAAAGTGTTTAAAGCACTATAATGTTTCTGTGTTTAACAACAACAACAACAACAACGTGAATAGACTTTCTAATGTGTCTAACTGCCGACGACGACAAAAACCCAAAGAGCAAAGCAGCTTACATTTCTCATCAGATAAGCCTGAGCTTGAGACCTGGGGGACGGAGAATGGTTAACCAGACCTGGGGGTACGGTTACCAGACCTGGGGGGACCTGGGGGCACGGTTTACCAGACCTGGGGGTACGGTTTACAGACCTGGGGGGGGGGGAGTGCGGTTTACCAGACCTGGGGGAGGGAGTACGGTTTACCAGACCTGGGGGGAGGGGGAGTACGGTTTACCAGACCTGGGGGGGGAGTACGGTTTACCAGACCTGGGGGGGGGGAGTACGGTTTACCAGACCTGGGGGGAGTACGGTTTACCAGACCTGGGGGAGGGGGAGTACGGTTTACCAGACCTGGTTTTACCAGACCTGGGGGGGAGTACGGTTTACCAGACCTGGGGGAGGGGGAGCACGGTTTACCAGACCTGGGGGGGGAGTACGGTTTACCAGACCTGGGGGGAGGGGAGACGGTTTACCAGACCTGGGGGGCAGGGGAGTACGGTTTACCAGACCTGGGGGAGGGTACGGTTTACCAGACCTGGGGGGTACGGTTTACCAGACCTGGGGGAACGGGGTTTACCAGACCTGGGGGGGTACGGTTTACCAGACCTGGGGGGAAACGGAGAACGGTTTACCAGACCTGGGGGGGTAGTTTACCAGACCTGGGGGAAACGGAGTTACCAGACCTGGGGGAAACGGAGAACGGTTAACCAGACCTGGGGGGAACGGAGTACGGTTTACCAGACCTGGGGGGAAACGGAGTACGGTTACCAGACCTGGGGGAAACGGAGTACGGTTACTAGACCTGGGGGGGAAACGGAGTACGGTTACCAGACCTGGGGGAAACGGAGTACGGTTACTAGACCTGGGGGGACGGAGTACGGTTACTAGACCTGGGGGAAACGGAGTACGGTTACTAGACCTGGGGGAAACGGAGTACGGTTACTAGACCTGGGGGAAACTGAGTACGGTTTACTAGACCTGGGGGGAAACGGAGTTACTAGACCTGGGGGAAACGGAGTACGGTTTACTAGACCTGGGGGGTACGGTTTACCAGACCTGGGGGGAAGGGTACGGAGTATGGTTTACCAGACCTGGGGGAACGGTTAGCCAGACCTGGGGGAGGGGGAAACGGAGTACGGTTTACCAGACCTGGGGGAGGAGGGAAACAGAGTACGGTTTACCAGACCTGGGGGGAGGAGGGAAACGGAGTACGGCTACCAGACCTGGGGGGAGGAGGGAAACAGAGTATGGTTTACCAGACCTGGGGGAGGAGGGAAACAGAGTATGGTTTACCAGACCTGGGGGAGGAGTAGGTTTATATAGTGGGAGTACGGTTTACCTAGACCTGGGGGGGTGTCCTATATAGTTTATATAGTGTTGGTGTTCTATATAGTGTGGTGTTCTATATAGTGTTGGTGTTCTATATAGTGTTGGTGTTCTATATTGTTGGTGTTCTATATAGTGTTGGTGTTCTATATAGTGTTGGTGTTCTATATAGTGTAGGTGTTCTATATAGTGTTGGTGTTCTATGTTTGGTGTTCTATATAGTGTTGGTGTTCTATATAGTGTTGGTGTTCTATATAGTGTTGGTGTTCTATATAGTGTTGGTGTTCTATATAGTGTTGGTGTTCTATATAGTGTTGGTGTTCTATATAGTGTTGGTGTTCTATATAGTGTTGGTGTTCTATATAGTGTTGGTGTTCTATATAGTGTTGGTGTCCTATATAGTGTTGGTGTCCTATATAGTGTTGGTGTTCTATATAGTGTAGGTGTTCTATATAGTGTTGGTGTTCTATATAGTGTTGGTGTTCCTTATAGTGTTGGTGTTCTATATAGTGTTGGTGTTCTTATAGTGTTGGTGTTCTATATAGTGTTGGTGTCCTATATAGTGTTGGTGTTCTATATAGTGTTGGTGTTCTATATAGTGTTGGTGTTCTATAGTGTTAGTGTTGGTGTTCTATATAGTGTTGGTGTTCTATATAGTGTTGGTGTTTCTATATAGTGTTGGTGTCCTATATAGTGTTGGTGTTCTATATAGTGTTGGTGTTCTATATAGTGTTGGTGTTCTATATAGTGTTGGTGTTCTATATAGTGTTGGTGTTGGTATATAGTGTTGGTGTTCTATATAGTGTTGGTGTTCTATATAGTGTTGGTGTTCTATATAGTGTTGGTGTTCTATATAGTGTTGGTGTTCTATATAGTGTTGGTGTTCTATATAGTGTTGGTGTTCTATATGTTGGTGTTCTATATAGTCTTATAGTGTTGGTGTTCTATATAGTGTTGGTGTTCTATATAGTGTTGGTGTTCTATATAGTGTTGGTGTTCTATATAGTGTTGTTAGTGTTGGTGTTCTATATAGTGTTGGTGTTCTATATAGTGTTGGTGTTCTATATAGTGTTGGTGGTGTCTATATAGTGTTGGTGTTCTATATAGTGTTGGTGTTCTATATAGTGTTGGTGTTCTATATAGTGTTGGTGTTCTATATAGTGTTGGTGTTCTATATAGTGTTGGTGTTCTATATAGGTTGGTGTTCTATATAGTGTGTTCTATATAGTGTTGGTGTTCTATATAGTGTTGGTGTTCTATATAGTGGTTGGTGGTTTCTATATAGTGTTGGTGTTCTATATAGTGTTGGTGTTCTATATAGTGTTGGTGTTCTATATAGTGTTGGTGTTCTATATAGTGTTGGTGTTCTATATAGTGTTGGTGTTCTATATAGTGTTGGTGTTCTATATAGTGTTGGTGTTCTATATAGTGTTGGTGTTCTATATAGTGTTGGTGTTCTATATAGTGTTGGTGTTCTATATAGTGTTGGTGTTCTATATAGTGTTGGTGTTCTATATAGTGTTGGTGTTCTATATAGTGTTGGTGTTCTATATAGTGTTGGTGTTCTATATAGTGTTGGTGTTCTATATAGTGTTGGTGTTCTATATAGTGTTGGTGTTCTATATAGTGTTGGTGTTCTATATAGTGTTGGTGTTCTATATAGTGTTGGTGTTCTATATAGTGTTGGTGTTCTATATAGTGTTGGTGTTCTATATAGTGTTGGTGTTCTATATAGTGTTGGTGTTCTATATAGTGTTGGTGTTCTATATAGTGTTGGTGTTCTATATAGTGTTGGTGTTCTATATAGTGTTGGTGTTCTATATAGTGTTGGTGTGTCTATATAGTGTTGGTGTTCTATATAGTGTTGGTGTTCTATATAGTGTTGGTGTTCTATATAGTGTTGGTGTCCTATATAGTGTTGGTGTTCTATATAGTGTTGGTGTTCTATATAGTGTTGGTGTTCTATATAGTGTTGGTGTTCTATATAGTGTGTTCTAGTATAGGTGTTCTATATAGTGTTGGTGTTCTATATAGTGTTGGTGTTCTATATAGTGTTGGTGTCCTATATAGTGTTGGTGTTCTATATAGTGTTGGTGTTCTATATAGTGTTGGTGTTCTATATAGTGTTGGTGTTCTATATAGTGTTGGTGTTCTATATAGTGTTGGTGTTCTATATAGTGTTGGTGTTCTATATAGTGTTGGTGTTCTATATAGTGTTGGTGTTCTATATAGTGTTGGTGTTCTATATAGTGTTGGTGTTCTATATAGTGTTGGTGTCCTATATAGTGTTGGTGTCCTATATAGTGTTGGTGTTCTATATAGCGTTGGTGAGGTGTGTTTTCTATATAGTGTTGCTGTTCTGGTTGGTGCTCTATATAGTGTTGGTGAGAGGGTGTTCTAATAGTGTTGGTGTTCTAAAGTGTTGGTGTTCTATATAGTGTTGGTGTTCTATATATTTAAGGTCTATATAGGTCATATAAACAAAAGGAGCTTGTTGTTGTTCTATATAGTGTTTAGTGGGTTGGCTAGGGACAAACAGTGTTCTAGTGTGGTGATATAGTGTTGGTGTCCAGATAGTGTTGAGTTCCTTATAGTGTTGGTGTTCTATATAGTGTTGGTGTTCTAGAGAGTTGGTGTTCTAGATAGAAGTTGGTGTCCTATATAGTGTTGGTGTTCTATATAGTGTTGGTGTTCTATAGAGTGTTGGTGATATAGTGTTGGTGTTCTAGAGTGAGGTGTTCTATATAGAGTTGGTGTCCTATAGTGTTGGTGTTCTATATAGTGTTGGTGTCCTATATAGTGTTGGTGTTCTAGATAAGTGTTGGTGTCCTATATAGTGTTGGTGTTCTATATAGTGTTGGAGTTCTAGAGTAGTGTTGGTGTTCTATATAGTGTTGGTGTTCTATATAGTGTTGGTGTCCTATATAGTGTTGGTGTCCTATAGTGAAAGACAGATTTAGTGTTGGTGTCATATATAGTGTTGGTGTCCTACATAGTGAGGTGTTCTATATAGTGAGAGAGATAGAAGGACCCAGAGTTTTAGATAGAGATGTAGTGAGAGAGAGAGAGAATCGTGATTGAGATCCTGGGTAAAGAGAAAATTTAAGAGACAGGAGATAAAGAGAAGGAGCTTGTTTGTCTTGTGGGTTGGCTAGGGACAAATCAGAGAAATGAGAGAGCCTGAGGGAGAGAGATGAGAGAGAGAGAAGAGAGGAGGAGTGAAAGAGGGTGGACAGAGAGAGAGAGAGAGAAGCAGAGAGAGAGAGAGAGAGAGACAGAGAGAGACAGAAATGACAGAGACTAGACAGACAGAGACAGAGAGAGAGAGAGAGAGAGAAGAGAGAGACAGAGAGAGCGAGACAGAGAGAGAGAGAGAGAGACAGAGAGAGAGAGATTCCCTAGAGAGTGAAAAAGAGACCAGAGAGAGAGAGACCAGAGAGAGATAGAGAGAGAGCCCTAAGAGAGAGAGAGAAGAGAGGAGAGACCTATATAGAGACAGAGGAGAGAGAGAGACAGAGAGAGAGAGAGAAATACAGAGAGAGAGAGAGAAAGAGAGGGGGAGAGACCGACAGAGAGAGAGAGAGAGACCGAGAGAGAGAGAGAGAAAGAGAGAGAGTGTGAAAAGAGAAAAGAGAGAGAGAAAAGAGGGAGAGAGACTCTTTGTCTTGTTCATTTATAAGATGTATCACCCAGTCTGAACATCTCAACAGAGCCTGAACACAGCTTTTGTGTGTGTGTGTGTGTGTGTGTGTGTGTGTGTGTGTGTGTGTGTGTGTGTGTGTGTGTGTGTGTGTGTGTGTGTGTGTGTGTGTGTGTCTGTGTGTGTGTGTGTGTGTGTGTGTGTGTAGAGATGTGATGGCGAGGCTACAATGGGCCATATCAGCCACCTCCCCATCAGAGCTCCAGGTGTGCAATTGGTTGTGCCCCCTAATGGCACCCTATTCCCTATATAGTACACTACTACAGACCAGAGCCCTATTCCTATATAGTGGTACTACTATAGACCAGAGCCCTACTCCCTATATAGTGGTACTACTATAGACCAGAACCCTATTCCCTATATAGTGGTACTACTATAGACCAGAGCCCTATTCCCTATATAGTGGTACTACTATAGACCAGAGCCAGACCTATTCCTATATAGTGATACTACTATAGGCCAGAGCCTATTCCCTATATAGTGGTACTACTATAGACCAGCGCCCTATTCCCTATTAGCGCATCCTATATGTGGTACTACTATAGACCAGAGCCCTATTCCCTATATAGTGGTACTACTATAGACCAGAGCCCTATTCCCTATATAGTGGTACTACTATAGACCAGAGCCCTATGGCACCCTATTACCTATATAGATATACCAGAGGAATAGGGTGTCATTTTGGGATGCAGATAGAGACTAGTGAAGCTGGTCTCTCCAGCCCCCCCCGTACTGACCTTCAAAGCGTCCTGTCTCTATGGTTACCTGTCTGTAAAACCCTCCTTTCCCAGCAGGGGGAGGAATCAACCAGTATGTCAGTTTGTCTGTTGCTTTGGGGCTTCATTGTTTGAACGTGAGCCAGCGCGGGTGTGTGTGTGTGTGTGTGTGTGTGTGTGTGTTAGTTAGTGAGGTGTGTATGTCAGTGAGGTGTGTACGGGTATGTGTGTGTGTGTCAGTGAGGTAGGTGTGTGTGTCAGTTAGTGAGGTGTGTGTGTGTTCTATACTGTGTGTGTGAGTCACCACGGTGTTGTTCTATATAGTGTTGGTGTTCTATACAGTTAGTAAGGTGTGTATGTGTGTGTGTGTGTGTGTGTGTGTGTGTGTGTGTGTGTGTGTGTGTGTGTGTGTGTTAGTGTTGTTCTATATAGTGTTAGTGTTGGTGTTCTATACAGTGTGTGTGAGTCACCACGGTGCTGTTCTATATAGTGTTGGTGTTCTATACAGTGTGTGTGAGTCACCACGGTGTTGTTCTATATAGTGTTGGTGTTCTATACAGTTAGTAAGGTGTGTGTGAGTTACATCCGAGTTACAGCTGACTCACCACGGTGACGGCGTCGTTGAGCAGGGACTCTCCGAAGACGATGATGAAGAGAGTCTCGTTGACTTGGACCTCCTCGAACACGGCCAGCACCGCAACTGGGTCCACCGCAGAGATCAACGCTCCAAACAACAGGAACTCCATCAGACCTGCCTGAACCTTCTGGTCTGAACACAGAGACACATCAGACCTGCCTGAACCTTCTGGTCTGAACAGAGACACACATCAGACCTGCCTGAACCTTCTGGTCTGAACAGAGACACACATCAGACCTGCCTGAACCTTCTGGTCTGAACAGAGACATCAGACCTGCCTGAACCTTCTGGTCTGAACAGAGAGACACATCAGACCTGCCTGAACCTTCTGGTCTGAACAGAGACACATCAGACCTGCCTGAACCTTCTGGTCTGAACAGAGACACACATCAGACCTGCCTGAACCTTCTGGTCTGAACAGAGACACATCAGACCTGCCTGAACCTTCTGGTCTGAACAGAGACACATCAGACCTGCCTGAACCTTCTGGTCTGAACAGAGAGACATCAGACCTGCCTGAACCTTCTGGTCTGAACAGAGACACATCAGACCTGCCTGAACCTTCTGGTCTGAACACAGACCTGCCTGAACCTTCTGGTCTGACATCAGACCTGCCTGAACCTTCTGGTCTGAACAGAGACACATCAGACCTGCCTGAACCTTCTGGTCTGAACAGAGAGACACATCAGACCTGCCTGAACCTTCTGGTCTGAACAGAGACACACATCAGACCTGCCTGAACCTTCTGGTCTGAACAGAGACACATCAGACCTGCCTGAACCTTCTGGTCTGAACAGAGACACATCAGACCTGCCTGAACCTTCTGGTCTGAACAGAGACACACCAGACCTGCCTGAACCTTCTGGTCTGAACAGAGAGACACATCAGACCTGCCTGAACCTTCTGGTCTGAACAGAGACACATCAGACCTGCCTGAACCTTCTGGTCTGAACAGAGAGACACATCAGACCTGCCTGAACCTTCTGGTCTGAACAGAGACACATCAGACCTGCCTGAACCTTCTGGTCTGAACAGAGACACATCAGACCTGCCTGAACCTTCTGGTCTGAACAGAGACACATCAGACCTGCCTGAACCTTCTGGTCTGAACAGAGACACATCAGACCTGCCTGAACCTTCTGGTCTGAACAGAGACACACATCAGACCTGCCTGAACCTTCTGGTCTGAACAGAGAGACACATCAGACCTGCCTGAACCTTCTGGTCTGAACAGAGACACATCAGACCTGCCTGAACCTTCTGGTCTGAACAGAGACACATCAGACCTGCCTGAACCTTCTGGTCTGAACAGAGAGACACATCAGACCTGCCTGAACCTTCTGGTCTGAACAGAGACACATCAGACCTGCCTGAACCTTCTGGTCTGAACAGAGACACATCAGACCTGCCTGAACCTTCTGGTCTGAACACAGAGACACATCAGACCTGCCTGAACCTTCTGGTCTGAACAGAGACACATCAGACCTGCCTGAACCTTCTGGTCTGAACACAGACACATCAGACCTGCCTGAACCTTCTGGTCTGAACAGAGACACATCAGACCTGCCTGAACCTTCTGGTCTGAACAGAGACACATCAGACCTGCCTGAACCTTCTGGTCTGAACACAGACACATCAGACCTGCCTGAACCTTCTGGAACCTCTGAACAGAGAGACACACCAGACCTGCCTGAACCTTCTGGTCTGAACAGAGACACATCAGACCTGCCTGAACCTTCTGGTCTGAACAGAGACATCAGACCTGCCTGAACCTTCTGGTCTGAACAGAGACACATCAGACCTGCCTGAACCTTCTGGTCTGAACAGAGACACACAGACCTGCCTGAACCTTCTGGTCTGAACAGAGACACATCAGACCTGCCTGAACCTTCTGGTCTGAACAGAGACACATCAGACCTGCCTGAACCTTCTGGTCTGAACAGAGACACATCAGACCTGCCTGAACCTTCTGGTCTGAACAGAGACACATCAGACCTGCCTGAACCTTCTGGTCTGAACAGAGGAAAGATGACAGTAGAAGAAAGAATTCTCACTCAACGTTCAAGTTTCCGCTCACAAGACCTAAACATTTTTCAGTGCCCCAAAACTTTAGAGGGAACATTGGTTATTAGTGCATTCACAGATTTCCTGTTCAGGACGACAGCATCAGACCTCCTTGTAACCTGTAACCATCAGAAACGTTGACTGGTGTGAGGCTGAAAGAGACACATGCAGACCTGCCTGAACCTGTAATGTGTGACTGAACGCAGAGGCTGTAATGTGACATCAAAGAGCAGGCTGCCTGACGTTTTCAAAGCGCAGCAGGCTGTAATGTGAGGTGGCGTTTTCAAAGAACAATGAGGACACAGGCAGACCTGCCTGAACCTTCTGGTCTTTGAACAGCAGGCTGTAATGTGACATCAGACCTGCCTGAACCTTCTGGTCTGAACAATGTGAGGTGGACGTTTTCAAAGCCCAGCAGGCTGTAATGTGACCTGCCTGTAATGTGAGGTGGCCTTGTAATGTGTCTGAAGCAGGTTGTAATGGAAAGCGCAGCAGGCTGTAATGTGAGGTGAGAAAGCGCAAGGCTGTAATGTGTGACGTTTTCAGCAGGCTGTAATGTGAGGTGACGTTTTCAAAGCGCAGCAGGCTGTAATGTGAGGTGACGTTTTCAAAGCGCATGTAATGTTCACGTTTTCAAAAAGCAGGCTGTAATGTGAGGTGGAGGTTTTCAAAGAACATTGAGGTGACGTTTTAAAGTGCAGCAGGCTGTAATGTGAGGTGACGTTTTCAAAGCGCAGCAGGCTGTAATGTGAGGTCCAAAGCCCAGCAGGCTGTAATGTGAGGTGACGTTTTCAAAGCCCAGCAGGCTGTAATGTGAGGTGGACGTTTTCACACGGCCTCCTTGTAATGTGAGGTGGAGGTTTTCAAAGCGACGATCAAATGTAACCGCAGCAGGCTGTAATGTGAGGGACGTTTTCAAAGCGCAGCAGGCTGTAATGTGAGGTGACGTTTTCAAAGCGCAGCAGGCTGTAATGTGAGGTGAGCGTTTTCAAAGCGCAGCAGGCTGTAATGTGAGGTGACGTTTTCAAAGCGCAGCAGGCTGTAATGTGAGGCGTTTTCAAAAGCGCAGCAGGCTGTAATGTGAGGTGGCGTTTTCAAAGCGCAGCAGCTGTAATGTGAGGTGGACGTTTTCAAAGCGCAGCAGGCTGTAATGTGAGGTGACGTTTTCAAAGCGCAGCAGGCTGTAATGTGAGGTGACGTTTTCAAAGCGCAGCAGGCTGTAATGTGAGGTGACGTTTTCAAAGCGCAGCAGGCTGTAATGTGAGGTGACGTTTTCAAAGCGCAGCAGGCTGTAATGTGAGGTGACGTTTTCAAAGCGCAGCAGGCTGTAATGTGAGGTGACGTTTTCAAAGCGTTTTCAGCAGGCTGTAATGTGAGGTGGTTTCAAAGCGCAGCAGGCTGTAATGTGAGGTGGACGTTTTCAAAGCGCAGCAGGCTGTAATGTGAGGTGACGTTTTCAAAGCGCAGCAGGCTGTAATGTGAGGTGGACGTTTTCAAAGCGCAGCAGGCTGTAATGTGAGGTGGACGTTTTCAAAGCGCAGCAGGCTGTAATGTGAGGTGGACGTTTTCAAAGCGCAGCAGGCTGTAATGGACGTTTTCAAGCGCAGGTGGACGTTTTTTCAAAGCGCAGCAGGCTGTAATGTGAGGTGATCGTTTTCAAAGCGCAGCAGGCTGTAATGTGAGGTGACGTTTTCAAAGCGCAGCAGGCTGTAATGTGAGGTGGGTTTTCAAAGGCAGCAGGCTGTAATGTGGTGGACGTTTTCAAAGCGCAGCAGGCTGTAATGTGAGGTTTTCAAAGACTGTAATGTGAGGTGACAAAGCGCAGCAGGCTGTAATGTGAGGTGGACGTTTTCAAAGCGCAGCAGGCTGTAATGTGAGGTGGACGTTTTCAAAGCGCAGCAGGTAATGTGGTGACGTTTTCAAAGCGCAGCAGGCTGTAATGTGAGGTGACGTTTTCAAAGCTCAGCAGGCTGTAATGCGTTTTCAGGCTGTAATGTGAGGTGGACGTTTTCAAAGCGCAGCAGGCTGTAATGTGAGGTGGACGTTTTCAAAGCGCAGCAGGCTGTAATGTGAGGTGGACGTTTTCAAAGCGCAGCAGGCTGTAATGTGAGGTGACGTTTTCAAAGCGCAGCAGGCTGTAATGTGAGGGACGTTTTCAAAGCGCAGCAGGCTGTAATGTGAGGTGACGTTTTCAAAGCGCAGCAGGCTGTAATGTGAGGTGGACGTTTTCAAAGCGCAGCAGGCTGTAATGTGAGGTGACGTTTTCAAAGCGCAGCAGGCTGTAATGTGAGGTGACGTTTTCAAAGCGCAGCAGGCTGTAATGTGAGGTGACGTTTTCAAAGCGCAGCAGGCTGTAATGTGAGGTGACGTTTTCAAAGCGCAGCAGGCTGTAATGTGAGGTGGACGTTTTCAAAGCGCAGCAGGCTGTAATGTGAGGCGCAGGACGTTTTCAAAGCGCAGCAGGCTGTAATGTGAGGTGGACGTTTTCAAAGCGCAGCAGGCTGTAATGTGAGGTGACGTTTTCAAAGCGCAGCAGGCTGTAATGTGAGGTGGACGTTTTCAAAGCGCAGCAGGCTGTAATGTGAGGTGGACGTTTTCAAAGCGCAGCAGGCTGTAATGTGAGGTGACGTTTTCAAAGCGCAGCAGGCTGTAATGTGAG
>NW_027013296.1:0-16591 GCF_036934945.1 Oncorhynchus masou masou | reverse complement strand
CTGTGATGCCTCCTGTCTGTGATGTCTCCTGTCTGTGATGTCTCCTGTCTGTGATAGAACTGTGATGTCTCCTGTCTATGATGTCTCCTGTCTGTGATGCCTCCTGTCTGTGATGTCTCCTGTCTGTGATGTCTCCTGTCTGTGATGTCTCCCTGTCTGTGATGCCTCCTGTCTGTGATGTCTCCTGTCTGTGATGTCTCCTGTCTGTGATGTCTCCCTGTCTGTGATGCCTCCCTGTCTGTGATGTCTCCGTCTGTGATAGAACTGTGATGTCTCCTGTCTGTGATGTCTCCTGTCTGTGATGTCTCCTGTCTGTGATGCCTCCTCAGGTCTGTGATGTCTCCTGTCTGTGATGTCTCCTGTCTGTGATGTCTCCTGTCTGTGATGTTCCTGTCTGTGATGTCTCCCGTCTGTGATGCTCCTGTCTGTGATGCCTCCTGTCTGTGATAGAACTGTGATGTCTCCTGTCTGTGATGCCTCCTGTCTGTGATGTCTCCTGTCTGTGATGCCTCCTGTCTGTGATGTCTCCTGTCTGTGATGTCTCCTGTCTGTGATGCCTCCCTGTCTGTGATGTCTCCTGTCTGTGATGTCTCCTGTCTGTGATAGCCTCCTGTCTGTGATGTCTCCTGTCTGTGATGTCTCCTGTCTGTGATGCCTCCTGGTCTGTGATGTCTCCTGTCTGTGATGTCCTCCTGTCTGTGATGTCTCCCTGTCTGTGATGTCTCCTGTCTGTGATGTCTCCTGTCTGTGATAGAACTGTGATGTTCCTGTCTGTGATGTCTCCTGTCTGTGATGTCTCCTGTCTGTGATGTCTCCTGTCTGTGATGCCTCCTGTCTGTGATGTCTCCTGTCTGTGATGACTCCTGTCTGTGATGTCTCCTGTCTGTGATGTCTCCTGTCTGTGATGTCTCCTGTCTGTGATGACTCCTGACTGTGATGTCTCCTGTCTGTGATGCCTCCTGTCTGTGATGTCTCTGTCTGTGATGTCTCCTGTCTGTGATGTCTCCCTGTCTGTGATGTCTCCTGTCTGTGATGTCTCCTTAACGCTGTCTGTGATGTCTCCTGTCTGTGATGCCTCTGTCTGTGATGCCTCCTGCCTGTGATGTCTCCCTGTCTGTGATGTCTCCTGTCTGTGATGCCTCCTGCCTGTGATGTCTCCTGTCTGTGATGTCTCCTGTCTGTGATGTCTCCTGTCTGTGATAGAACCAGATGTCTCCTGTCTGTGATGTCTCCTGTCTGTGATGTCTCCTGTCTGTGATGTCTCCTGACTGTGATGTCTCCTGTCTGTGATGTCTCCTGTCTGTGATGTCTCCTGTCTGTGATGCCTCCTGTCTGTGATGTCTCCCTGTCTGTGATGTCTCCTGTCTGTGATGTCTCCTGTCTGTGATGTCTCCCTGTCTGTGATGTCTCCTGTCTGTGATGTCTCCTGTCTGTGATGTCTCCCCTGTCTGTGATGTCTCTGTCTGTGATGTCTCCTGTCTGTGATGCCTCCTGTCTGTGATGTCTCCTGTCTGTGATGTCTCCTGTCTGTGATGCCTCCTGTCTGTGATGTCTCCTGTCTGTGATGTCTCCTGCCTGTGATGTCTCCTGCCTGTGATGTGCTTCACACTGTCTGTGACACACACACACGTCACACTACACTTCCCACTGTTACCACGTGATGGTGCCAAATACCTGTCCACGGTGAATGACTCCTGTCTTTGTGATGTATCTCCTGTCTGTGATGTCCAGAGTCTGTGATGGTTGGAGTCTGTGATGTCTCCTGTCTGTGATGAGAGAGGGTTAGATGTCTCCTGCCTGTGATGTCTCCTGTCTGTGATGTCTCCTGCCTATGATGTCTCCTGAGTGATAGGGGGTTAGACACTGCCACGCTAACACACACACAGACACACACACACACGTCACACTACACTTCCCACTGTTAGACGGAGACGGTGCCAAATACAGGAGACAAATTAAGGGACAACCACGGTGGAATGACTCATGTGTTTTTTGACCAGCCATTATATCTCACCAGCTGCTATCCTCACCTGCAGACAGAGAGAGGGGGTTAGAGAAAGGGTTGGAGAGAGAGAGAGGGGGACAGAGAGAGAGAGAGGGTTAGAGAGAGAGAGGGTTAGAGAGAGAGAGGGGGTTAAAGAGAGAGGGGTTAGAGAGAGAGAGGGGGTTGGGAGGGTTAGAGAGAGAGATGAGGGTTGGAGAGAGAGGGGTTGAGAGAGAGGGGGGTTAGAGAGAGAGAGGGGTTGGGGAGAGAGAGAGAGAGAGAGAGAGAGAGAGGGTTGGGGAGAGAGAGGGTCTAAACTTCATAGAATCACATGGGGTTGAGTAAAAGCCAAATTGGATTCATACCAAAACAGGGTTAGAACTGATCATATTTCCTCCACACCCTGATAGATAGAAGATGTCCACCAAAATAATTAGAAAATAGACAGAGCTTTATGGACTTCCAAAAGCATTTGATTCTAGGCATAGAGGACTTCTATAAAGTTAATTGAAAGTGGTGTAGAGAGAGACCATGAGATACAGAAAGAGATGTCTAGAGAGAGAGCAGCATCAAAATTGGAGAGAGAAATAACAGAGAGGGTTTAGAGAGAGAGAGGGGCCTTCGAGGGTTGTAATCTGGGTTGAATAGACAGAGAATTGCCACTAATATCTGAAAACCCTCAGCCCCTGGTGTTAGTCTCCTGAATTCAGAGTTAAATGCGTACTCTTCGCAGATGACCTATGCCTGCTGTCACCCACAGCACATGGCCTACAGCAGAGCCTGGACCTGAGAGAGTACTGCCAGACCTGGGCCCTGGCAGTAAGCACCCCACAGCACATGGCCAACAGAAGAGCCTGGACCTGCTAGTATTAGTACTGCCAGACCTGGGCCCTGGCAGGAAGCACCCACAGCACAAGCCAACAGCAGAGCCTGGACCTGCTAGAGTAAAACTGCCAGATTGGATTCAGTGAACACCCCAAACATGGCCTACAACAGATCCTGGACCTGCTCAGTACTGCCAGACCTGGGCCCTGGCAGATAAACATGGCCTACTGCAGAGCCTGGACCTGCTAGATAGTACTGCTTTACCTGGGCCCCTGGCAAAAACCCGGACATTTGGCCATACAGCAGAGCCTGGACCTGCTAAAGTACTGCCAGACCTGGGCCCTAGCGGGTAAAACATATGACCTGGCCAAAGCAGAGCCTGGACCTGCTAGAGTAGTACTGCCAGACATGGGCCATGGAAGTAAACACCCACAGCACCTTTAACAGCAGAGCCTGGGACCTGCTAGAGTAGTACTGCCAGACCTGGGCCCTGGCACTCCCAATATTTACCTCAACGAAGAGCCTGGACCTGCTAGAAAGTACTGCCAGACCTGGGCCTGGCAGTTAGTCCCCAGCACATGGCCAACAGCAGAGCCTGGACCTGCTAGAGTAGTACTGCCAGACCTGGGCACTGGCAGTGAACACCCATAGCACATGGCCTACAGCAGATCCTGGACCTGCTAGAGCAGTACTGCCAGACCTGGGCCCTGGCAGGAAACACCCACAGCACATGGCCTACTGCAGAGCCTGGACCTGCTAGAGTAGTACTGCCAGACCTGGGCCCTGGCAGGAAACACCCACAGCACATGGCCAACAGCAGAGCCTGGACCTGCTAGAGCAGTACTGCCAGACCTGGGCCCTGGCAGTAAACACCCACAGCACCTGGCCAACAGCAGAATCTGGACCTGCTAGAGTAGTACTGCCAGACCTGGGCCCTGGCAGTAAACACCCACAGCACCTGGCCAACAGCAGAGCCTGGACCTGCTAGAGTAGTACTGCCAGACCTGGGCCCTGGCAGGAAACACCCACAGCACCTGGCCAACAGCAGAGCCTGGACCTGCTAGAGTAGTACTGCCAGACCTGGGCCCTGGCAGTAAACACCCACAGCACATGGCCAACAGCAGAGCCTGGACCTGCTAGAGTAGTACTGCCAGACCTGGGCCCTGGCAGTAAACACCCACAGCACATGGCCAACAGCAGAGCCTGGACCTGCTAGAGTAGTACTGCCAGACCTGGGCCCAGGCAGTAAACACCCACAGCACATGGCCAACAGCAGAGCCTGGACCTGCTAGAGTAGTACTGCCAGACCTGGGCCCTGGCAGTAAACACCCACAGCACATGGCCAACAGCAGAGCCTGGACCTGCTAGAGTAGTACTGCCAGACCTGGGCCCTGGCAGGAAACACCCACAGCACATGGCCAACAGCAGAGCCTGGACCTGCTAGAGTAGTACTGCCAGACCTGGGCCCTGGCAGGAAACACCCATAGCACATGGCCAACAGCAGATCCTGGACCTGCTAGAGTAGTACTGCCAGACCTGGGCCCTGTCAGGAAACACCCACAGCACATGTTGTGATGTGGCTGGTTCTAACTGGTCTCTACTTCAGTCCCTATAGTTTGTCCTGTTTGTGATGTGGCTGGTTCTACCTGGTCTCTACTTCAGTCCCTATAGTTTGTCCTGTTTGTGACGTGGCTGGTTCTACCTGGTCTCTACTTCAGTCCCTATAGTTTGTCCTGTTTGTGATGTGGCTGGTTCTACCTGGTCTCTACTTCAGTCCATAGTTTGTCCTGTTTGTGATGTGGCTGGTTCTACCTGGTCTCTACTTCAGTCCCTATAGTTTGTCCTGTTTATGATGTGGCTGGTTCTACCTGGGCTTAACTTCAGTCCCCATAGTTTGTCCTGTTTGTGATGTGGCTGGTTCTAACTGGTCTCTACTTCAGTCCCTATAGTTTGTCCTGTTTGTGATGTGGCTGGTTCTACCTGGTCTCTACTTCAGTCCCTATAGTTTGTCCTGTTTGTGACGTGGCTGGTTCTACCTGGTCTCTACTTCAGTCCCTATAGTTTGTCCTGTTTGTGATGTGGCTGGTTCTACCTGGTCTCTACTTCAGTCCCTATAGTTTGTCCTGTTTGTGAGTTGAGTCCTGTGTGGCTCAGTCGGTAGAGCATGGCGCTTGCAACGCCAAGCGTCGTGGGTTCGTTTCCCACTGGGGCCACCCATATGTAAAAGTAGTGGCCCCAGCCGACTTGTAAGTCGCTTTGGACAAAAGCGTCTGCTAAATGGGATATATTATTATTATTATATGTGGCTGGTTCCACCTGGTCTCTACTTCAGTCCCTATAGTTTGTCCTGTTTGTGATGTGGCTGGTTCTAACTGGTCTCTACTTCAGTCCCTATAGTTTGTCCTGTTTGTGATGTGGCTGGTTCTAACTGGTCTCTACTTCAGTCCCTATAGTTTGTCCTTTTTGTTATGTGGCTGGTTCTACCTGGGCTCTACTTCAGTCCCTATAGTTTGTCCTGTTTGTTATGTGGCTGGTTCTAACTGGTCTCTAATTCAGTCCCTATAGTTTGTCATGTTTGTGATGTGGCTGGTTCTACCTGGTCTCTACTTCAGTCCCTATAGTTTGTCCTGTTTGTGATGTGGCTGGTTCTACCTGGTCTCTACTTCAGTCCCTATAGTTTGTCCTGTTTGTGATGTGGCTGGTTCTACCTGGTCTCTACTTCAGTCCCTATAGTTTGTCCTGTTTGTGATGTGGCTGGTTCTACCTGGTCTCTACTTCAGTCCCTATAGTTTGTCCTGTTTGTGATGTGGCTGGTTCTAACTGGTCTCTATTTCAGGCCCTATAGTTTGTCCTGTTTGTGATGTGGCTGGTTCCACCTGGTCTCTACTTCAGTCCCTATAGTTTGTCCTGTTTGTGATGTGGCTGGTTCCACCTGTTCTCTACTTCAGTCCCTATAGTTTGTCCTGTTTGTGATGTTCTACCTGGTCTCTACTTCAGTCCCTATAGTTTGTCCTGTTTGTGATGTGGCTGGTTCTAACTGGTCTCTACTTCAGTCCCTATAGTTTGTCCTTTTTGTTATGTGGCTGGTTCTACCTGGTCTCTACTTCAGTCCCTATAGTTTGTCCTGTTTGTGATGTGGCTGGTTCTACCTGGTCTCTACCCTATCCTGTTTAGATGTGGCTGGTTTCTGGGAGGAAACTATTCAGTCCCCATTGTCCTGTTTGTGATGTGGCTGGTTCTAACTGGTCTCTACTTCCCAGTCCTATAGTTTGTCCTGTTTGTGATGTGGCTGGTTCTACCTGGTCTCTGTTCCAGTCCCTATAGTTTGTCCTGTTTGTGCGTGGCTGGTTCTACCTGGTCTCTACTTCAGTCCCTATAGTTTTGTCCTGTTTGTGAGTTGAGTCCTGTGTGGCTCCAGTCGGTAGAGCATGTCCCATCGTGGGTTCGTTTCCCACTGGGGCCACCCATTTGTAGTGGCCCCAGCCGACTTGTAAGTCGCTTTGGACAAAAGCGTCTGCTAAATGGGATATATTATTATTATTATATGGCTGGTTCCACCTGGTCTCTACTTCAGTCCCTATAGTTTGTCTGTTTGTGATGTGGCTGGTTCTACTTCAGTCCCTATAGTTTGTCCTGTTTGTGATGGCTGGTTCTAACTGGTCTCTACTTCAGTCCTATAGTTTTGTCCTTTTTGTTATGTGGCTGGTTCTACCTGGGCTCTACTTCAGTCCCTATAGTTTGTCCTGTTTGTTATGATGGTTCTAACTGGTCTCTAATTCAGTCCCTATAGTTTGTCATGTTTGTGATGTGGCTGGTTCTACCTGGTCTCTACTTCAGTCCCTATAGTTTGTCCTGTTTGTGATGTGGCTGGTTCTACCTGGTCTCTACTTCAGTCCCTATAGTTTGTCCTGTTTGTGATGTGGCTGGTTCTACCTGGTCTCTACTTCAGTCCCTATAGTTTGTCCTGTTTGTGATGTGGCTGGTTCTACCTGGTCTCTACTTCAGTCCCTATAGTTTGTCCTGTTTGTGATGTGGCTGGTTCTAACTGGTCTCTATTTCAGGCCCTATAGTTTGTCCTGTTTGTGATGTGGCTGGTTCCTGGTCTCTACTTCAGTCCCTATAGTTTGTCCTGTTTGTGATGTGGCTGGTTCCACCTGTTCTCTACTTCAGTCCCTGGTTGTTTGTGATGTTCTACCTGGTCTCTACTTCAGTCCCTATAGTTTGTCCTGTTTGTGATGTGGCTGGTTCTATGTTCTACCAGTGTTTGTCCTTTTTGTTATGTGGCTGGTTCTACCTGGTCTCTACTTCCCAGTCCCTATAGTTTGTCCTGTTTGTGATGTGGCTGGTTCTACCTGGTCTCTACTTCAGTCCCTATAGTTTGTCCTGTTTATGATGTGGCTGGTTCTACCTGGGCTTATTCAGTCCCCATGCTGTTTGTGATGTGGCTGGTTCTAACTGGTCTCTACTTCAGTCCCTATAGTTTGTCCTGTTTGTGATGTGGCTGGTTCTGCCTGGTCTCTACTTCAGTCCCTATAGTTTGTCCTGTTTGTGGCGTGTGGTTCTGGTTCTACTTCAGTCCCTATAGTTTGTCCTGTTTGTGATGTTCTCTGCTTCAGTCCCCCTGTTTGTCATGTGGCTGGTTCTACCTGGGCTCTACTTCAGTCCCTATAGTTTGTCCTGTTTGTGATGTGGCTGGTTCTAACTGGTCTCTACTTCAGTCCCTATAGTTTGTCCTGTTTGTGATATTCTACCTGGTCTCTACTTCAGTCCCTATAGTTTGTCCTGTTTGTGATGTGGCTGGTTCTACCTGGTCTCTACTTCAGTCCCTATAGTTTGTCCTGTTTGTGACGTGGCTGGTTCTACCTGGTCTCTACTTCAGTCCCTATAGTTTGTCCTGTTTGTGATGTTCTACCTGGTCTCTACTTCAGTCCCTATAGTTTGTCCTGTTTGTGATGTGGTTGGTTCTACCTGGTCTCTACTTCAGTCCCTATAGTTTGTCATGTTTGTGATGTTGCTGGTTCTAACTGGTCTCTACTTCAGTCCCTATAGTTTGTCCTGTTTGTGATGTGGCTGGTTCTACCTGGTCTCTACTTCAGTCCCTATAGTTTGTCCTGTTTGTGATGTGGCTGGTTCTACCTGGGCTCTACTTCAGTCCCCATAGTTTGTCCTGTTTGTGATGTGGCTGGTTCTAACTGGTCTCTACTTCAGTCCCTATAGTTTGTCCTGTTTGTGATGTTCTACCTGGTCTCTACTTCAGTCCCTATAGTTTGTCCTGTTTGTGATGTGGCTGGTTCTACCTGGTCTCTACTTCAGTCCCTATAGTTTTGTCCTGTTTGTGACGTGGCTGGTTCTGCCTGGTCTCTACTTCAGTCCCTATAGTTTGTCCTGTTTGTGATGTTCTACCTGGTCTCACTTCCAGTGCCTATAGTTTTGTCTGTTGTGATGTGGCTGGTTCTACCTGGTCTCTACTTCAGTCCCTATAGTTTGTCATGTTTGTGATGTTGCTGGTTCTAACTGGTCTCTGCTTGGTCCTATAGTTTGTCCTGTTTGTGATGTGGCTGGTTCTGCCTGGTCTCTACTTCAGTCCCTATAGTTTGTCCTGTTTGTGATGTGGCTGGTTCTACCTAGTCTCTACTTCAGTCCATATAGTTTGTCCTGTTGGTAGTGTGGCTGGTTCCACCTGGGCTCTATGGGTCCCTATAGTTTGTCCTGTTTGTGATGTTCTACCTGGTCTCTACTTCAGTCCCTATAGTTTGTCCTGTTTGTGATGTGGCTGGTTCTACCTGGTCTCTACTTCAGTCCCTATAGTTTGTCCTGTTTGTGATGTGGCTGGTTCTACCTGGTCTCTACTTCAGTCCCTATAGTTTGTCCTGTTTGTGATGTGGCTGGTTCTTGCCTGGTCTCTACTTCAGTCCCTATAGTTTGTCCTGTTTGTGATGTGGCTGGTTCTACCTGGTCTCTACTTCAGTCCTATAGTTTGTCCTGTTTGTGATGTGGCTGGTTCTACCTGGTCTCTACTTCAGTCCCTATAGTTTGTCCTGTTTGTGATGTGGCTGGTTCTACCTGGTCTCTACTTCAGTCCCTATAGTTTGTCCTGTTTGTGATGTGGCTGGTTCTACCTGGTCTCTACTTCAGTCCCTATAGTTTGTCCTGTTTGTGATGTGGCTGGTTCTACCTGGTTCTACTTCAGTCCCTATAGTTTGTCCTGTTTGTGATGTGGCTTGTTCTACCTGGTCTCTAATTCAGTCCTATAGTTTGTCCTGTTTGTGATGTGGCTGGTTCTAACTGGTCTCTACTTCCAGTCCCTATAGTTTGTCCTGTTTGTGATGTGGCTGGTTCTACCTGGTCTCTACTTCAGTCCCTATAGTTTGTCCTGTTTGTGATGTGGCTGGTTCTAACTGGTCTCTACTTCAGTCCCTATAGTTTGTCCTGTTTGTGATGTTGGCTGGTTCTAACTGGTCTCTACTTCAGTCCCTATAGTTTGTCCTGTTTGTGATGTGGCTGGTTCTACCTGGTCTCTACTTCAGTCCCTATAGTTTGTCCTGTTTGTGATGTGGCTGGTTCTACCTGGTCTCTACTTCAGTCCCTATAGTTTGTCCTGTTTGTGATGTGGCTGGTTCTACCTGGTCTCTACTTCAGTCCCTATAGTTTGTCCTGTTTGTGATGTGGCTGGTTCTACCTGGTCTCTACTTCAGTCCCTATAGTTTGTCCTGTTTGTGATGTGGCTGGTTCTACCTGGTCTCTACTTCAGTCCCTATAGTTTGTCCTGTTTGTGATGTGGCTGGTTCTACCTGGTCTCTACTTCAGTCCCTATAGTTTGTCCTGTTTGTGATGTGGCTGGTTCTACCTGGTCTCTACTTCAGTCCCTATAGTTTGTCCTGTTTGTGATGTGGCTGGTTCTACCTGGTCTCTACTTCAGTCCCTATAGTTTGTCCTGTTTGTGATGTGGCTGGTTCTAACTGGTCTCTACTTCAGTCCCTATAGTTTGTCCTGTTTGTGATGTGGCTGGTTCTACCTGGTCTCTACTTCAGTCCCTATAGTTTGTCCTGTTTGTGATGTGGCTGGTTCTAACTGGTCTCTACTTCAGTCCCTATAGTTTGTCCTGTTTGTGATATTGGCTGGTTCTAACTGGTCTCTACTTCAGTCCCTATAGTTTGTCCTGTTTGTGATGTGGCTGGTTCTACCTGGGCTCTACTTCAGTCCCTATAGTTTGTCCTGTTTGTGATGTTCTACCTGGTCTCTACTTCAGTCCCTATAGTTTGTCCTGTTTGTGATGTGGCTGGTTCTACCTGGTCTCTACTTCAGTCCCTATAGTTTGTCCTGTTTGTGATGTGGCTGGTTCTACCTGGTCTCTACTTCAGTCCCTATAGTTTGTCCTGTTTGTCATGTGGCTGGTTCTACCTGGTCTCTACTTCAGTGCCTATAGTTTGTCCTGTTTGTGATGTGGCTGGTTCTAACTGGTCTCTACTTCAGTCCCTATAGTTTGTCCTGTTTGTGATGTGGCTGGTTCTAACTGGTCTCTACTTCAGTCCCTATAGTTTGTCCTGTTTGTGATGTGGCTGGTTCTACCTGGTCTCTACTTCAGTCCCTATAGTTTGTCCTGTTTGTGATGTTCTACCTGGTCTCTACTTCAGTCCCTATAGTTTGTCCTGTTTGTTATGTGGCTGGTTCTAACTGGTCTCTACTTCAGTCCCTATAGTTTGTCCTGTTTGTTATGTGGCTGGTTCTAACTGGTCTCTACTTCAGTCCCTATAGTTTGTCCTGTTTGTGATGTGGCTGGTTCTACCTGGTCTCTACTTCAGTCCCTATAGTTTGTCCTGTTTGTTATGTGGCTGGTTCTAACTGGTCTCTACTTCAGTCCCTATAGTTTGTCCTGTTTGTGATGTGGCTGGTTCTACCTGGTCTCTACTTCAGTCCCTATAGTTTGTCCTGTTTGTTATGTGGCTGGTTCTAACTGGTCTCTACTTCAGTCCCTATAGTTTGTCCTGTTTGTGATGTGGCTGGTTCTACCTGGTCTCTACTTCAGTCCCTATAGTTTGTCCTGTTTGTGATGTGGCTGGTTCTACCTGGTCTCTACTTCAGTCCCTATAGTTTGTCCTGTTTGTGACGTGGCTGGTTCTAACTGGTCTCTACTTCAGTCCCTATAGTTTGTCCTGTTTGTGATGTGGCTGGTTCTACCTGGTCTCTACTTCAGTCCCTATAGTTTGTCATGTTTGTGATGTTCTACCTGGTCTCTATTTCAGTCTCTATAGTTTGTCCTGTTTGTGATGTTCTACCTGGTCTCTACTTCAGTCCCTATAGTTTGTCCTGTTTGTGATGTGGCTGGTTCTACACACACACACACACACACACACACACACACACACACACACACACACACACACACACACACACACACACACACACACACCACACAACCCCCACCCACCCCTACCCACACACACAAACACACCACACAACCCGCACCCCCACCCTACCCACACACACAAACACACCACACAAGCCCCACCCGCCCCTACCCACACACACACAGAGAGAGAGACACTATCCTGACAGATGGCCGACCCGAAGGGAGGCAGGCAGCTCACAGCACTAAGCCGATCTGTTGTCACGACAACCACAGCTATTTCAGATTCACCTTAAAGACCCATCACCTCTCAGACAGAACGGATCGATGAAACACAGAACATGGACAGAAACAGACAGAAGATGAAAACATGAAAATAAATTGAGGAGAGAATGTCTCTCGCTTTCTATCGCTCTCTCTCTCTTCCCCTCCCCCCTTTCTCTTCCCCTCTCTCTATCGCTCTCTCTCTTCCCCTCCCCCTTTCTCTTCCCCTCTCCCTATCTCTCTCTCTCTTCCCCTCCCCCTTTCTCTTCCCCTCTCTCGTCCCCTCCCCCCTTTCACTCCCTCTCTCTCTTTTATCTCTTCTCTCTCTCCCTGCCATTTCTTTCTCTCTCTCCCATCTCTCTCTGGTGTATCTACAGTGTGTGTGCATTGGAGGGTGGGAGGCTGGTTGTCCCCCGGAGACGGGAGCTGAGCTGCATGTACAGGATGGAAACTCATCAGGAACTAATAACCAACACACATCGTGACTCAAAAGCTTAAACACGTTATGCACTCCAGAATGTTATGAAGATCAGATGAATTTCCAATTAATTGCAAAAAGTCCCTCTATGCCCCATGAATCCCCCAAAAATCCACTGCATTTCGGCACTGCCACAAAGGACCAGCCTGACATCATGTCAATGATTCTCTCGTGCTCACAGGTGTGAGTGTTGATGAGGACAAGGCTGGAGATCACTCCTATCATGCTGATTGAGTTTGAATAACAGACTGGAAGCTTCAAAAGGAGGGTGGTGCTTGGAATCATTGTTCTTCCTCTGTCAACCATGGTTACCTTCAAGGGAACACGTGTCAGTCATCATTGCTTTGCACAAAAGGGCTTCACAGGCAAGGACATTGTTGCCAGTAAGATTGAACCTAAATCAACCACTTGCTCGAATCATCAAGAACTTCAAGGAGAGCGGTTCAATTGTTGTGAAGAAGGCTTCAGGGTGCCCAAGAAAGTCAGCAAGCGCCAGGACCGTCTCCCTAAAGTTGATTCAGCTGCGGGATCGGGGCAGCACCAGTACAGAGCTTGCTCAGGAATGGCAGCAGGCAGGTGTGAGTGCATCTGCACGCACAGTGAGGCGAAGACTTTTGGAGGATGGGCTGGTGTCAAGAAGGGCAGCAAAGAAGCCACTTCTCTCCAGGAAAAACATCAGGGACAGACTGATATTCAGTAAAAGGTACAGGGATTAGACTGCTGAGGGCTGGGGTAAAGTCATTTTCTCTGATAAATTCCCTTTCCTATTGTTTGGGGCATCCGGGGAAAAAAAGCTTGTCTGGAGAAGACAAGGTGAGCGCTACCATCAGTCCCTGTCATGCCAACACTAAAGCATCCTGAGACCATTCATGTGTGGGGTTTCTTCTCAGCCAAGGGAGTGGGCTCACTCACAATTTTGCCTAAGACCACAGCTGTGGATAAAGAATGGTACCAACACATCCTCCAAGAGTAACTTCTCCCAACCATCCAGGAACAGTTTGGTGACGAACAATGTATTTTTCAGCATGATGGGTCCATGGCCAGAAACTTCCCAGACCTTAATCCCCTTGACTCAACTTGTGGTCCTCAAGAGGAGGGTGGACAAAAAAACAAACACAAATTCTGACAAACTCCAAGCATGGAATGGGCTGCCATCAGTCAGGATGTGGCCCAGAAGTTAACTGACAGCATGCCAGGGCAGATTGCAGAGGTCTTGAAAAAGAATGGGCAACACTGCAAATATTGACTCTGCATCAACTTCATGTAATTGTCAATAAAAGCCTTTGACATCAAAGAGGGAAAAGGGGGAGGCTTGCAAGCTGAAGATCACCATCCCAACCGTGAAGCACAGGGTGGCAGCATCATGTTGTGGACGTGCTTTGCTGCAGGAGGGACTGGTGCACTTCACAAAATAGATGGCATCATGAGGGAAGAAAATTATGTGGATATATTGAAGAAAGATCTCAAGACATCAGTCAGGAAGTTAAAGCTTGGTCGCAAATGGGTCTTCCAAATGGACAATGACCCCAAGCATACTTCCAAAGTTGTGGCAAAATGACTTAAGGACAACAAAGTCAAGGTATTGGAGTGGCCATCACAAAGCCCTGACCTCAATCCTATAGAAAATTTGTGGGCCGAACTGAAAAAGCGTGTGCGAGCAATGAGGCCTACAAATCTGACTCAGTTACATCAGCTCTGTCAGGAGGAATGGGCCAAAATTTACCCAACTTATTGTGGGAAGCTTGTGGAAGGCTACCCGAAACGTTTGACCCAAGTTTGACCCAAGTTAAACAATTTAAAGGCAATGTTACCAAATACTAATTGAGTGTATGTAAACTTCTGACTCACTGGGAATGTGATGAAAGAAATAAAAGCTGAAATAAATCACTCTCTCTACTATTATTCTGACATTACATTACATTTACATTTAAGTCATTTTTCACATTCTTAAAATAAAGTAGTGATCCTAACTGACCTGAGACAGGGAATTTGTACTAGGATTACATGTCAAGAATTGTGAAAAACTGAGTTTAAATGTATTTGGCAAAGTGTACGTAAACTTCTGAATTCAACCGTACCTTCATCTATCTCTCTCTCTCTCTCACACGCACGCACGCACGCACGCACGCACGCACGCACACACACACACACACACACACACACACACACACACACACACACACACACACTGAGTTAGTGTACGTAAACTTCTGAATTCAACTGTACCTTCATCTATCTCTCTCTCACACGTGCACGCGCGCACACGCACACGCACACGCACACACACACACACACACACACACACACACACACACACACACACACACACACACACACACACACACAGGTGTACGTGGCTAAGGTGTACACACACACACACACGTCACCTGCTGTTCTTCAGCCTACATCTGTCAATCAACGGGGTTTGTCGTGACATCACTATAAGTAAGAGGTACACCCCATAATACTGTAACCCTAACACCTGTAGCCTAGCAACCAGACAGAGTGGCAAGCGGGCAGACAGCACTCCCGCTGTTGTCATGGTGACTGATACATCAACTGACCCCAGGGGGTTAATGAAGTAGACACATATTTACTTCCTTACTTTTCTTTAGGGCTGGCTGACATCAAACAGCTGTTCTCTAATTGTAAAGGTATGAGTCATAGTGTTAATAGCGGCTCAGACTGTCGCTATAACGGTGTAAATAAAGATGCTGAGACAGATGAATTCATCTAACGGTGGCTTCCATTTGCCGTGACTGTCTGATCAGAGCGATCACCGTTGGTTCAGCATCCCGGTCTGCTTCCGGGAGCACCTATATCGTGGTCCCTCTCCTCCTGTAAAATGGCGGCGATGCCTTGCTTCAACAACCATCAACACCCCCTCAAAACACACACATCACACACATCACACACACACACACTGCGGTCCTCATTAACGACACACCTGCGCGAGCAGCATCATCATCATCTAACCCCGTTACTAGTGATGGCACCTGTGACCTGCCGCCTCTCTGACATCATAAAACAGACGATGCGCCGTGGAGCCTCTCTGTTACGAACTAGCCATTCTGCTAAAACAGGACTGTATAATCAGACGAGTCATTCTGCGCTAAAACAGGACTGTATAATCGACTAGCCATTCTGCGCTAAAACAGGACTGTATAAACAGACTAACCATTCTGCGCTAAAACAGGACTGTATAGTAGACTAGCCATTCTGCGCTAGAACAGGACTGTATAATCAGTCATTCTGCGCTAAAACAGGACTGTATAATCAGACTAGCCATTCTGCGCTAAAAGGACTGTATAATCAGGACTGTAAAACAGGACTGTAAACAGACTAGCCATTCTGCGCTAAAACAGGACTGTATAAACTGTAAAACAGGACTAAAACAGACCAGGCGTCGCCACAGCAGCGCTACCGTGGAGCTATATTACCGGCTTATGAAAAGGTCAGCCGGTTTTAATAAAGAGGAACGGGGAACGGGGGTGTCACTGACCAGCCTCATGCGTCCCGGGAGCTGTCTGACATCTCCAGGACCAGCAGCTCGCGGCCCTCGAAGCTCTCCCCCACCGTGTAGATGCGCGTGATTGATGGACACTGCAGCCATGCCCGAGCAGGAAGCTTTCCGTAGTTCCTCATACCGGTGATACTCGAACCTTGAGATCTCCCCTTCCTCCAGCCCAGTAGCGGGCCCGGTAGCGGACAGGACCGCCAGGGTCCACAGCAACACCAACGACACGAATCGGTTCATTGTTTCTCTCCGTTTCGCTCTCTCTGTCTGTCTGCTGTTCTATCTGTAGTCAGTTTGAGCCTTATCTATCTAGTGCAGCCTCGCTCTGAGCTATAAATATACCTCTCTCTCTCTCTCTCTCTCTCTCTCTCTCTCTCTCTCTCTCTCTCTCTCTCTGATGCGTGACTGTACCTGAGCTCTCCCTTTCTCCCTCCCTCCCTCCCTCCCTCCCTCCCTCCCTCCCTCCCTCCCTCCCTCCCTCCCTCCCTCTATCCCTCTGCCTCCCTCCATACCTCCCTCTCTATGACACACTGAATGGGTGGGGAGGGCCTTTAGTGTGTGTTCACACTGCAGAGGAGAGATGCAGTGAAGTGTGCCTCAGGATTGGGGTTAATTCCAGTCAAATTCTCTCTCCCTCTAAATTACATTTCAATGAATTCGAATTCAAATAACCTTGCTTTCAATTCCAATAGTTCAGGAAATTTCAATATTCAAATTCCCAATTAAAATATTATTCTCAACAATTCTACAAATTCCCATTGTGATGTAGTTGTGTTTCTCTGTGGATGTTGTTGTTGTTCAGACAGCTGAGCTGTACAGGAAATAGAAGGACAACACACGGCACCGACAGAGAGGAGCAAGGAGTTCCAACCCAACCATTTAGTGACTTTTGTTTCCTGTTTATCTTTTACTTTGTTTCCTGTTTATATTTTACTTTGTTTCCTGTTTCTTTACTTTGTATCCTGTTTATCTTTTACATTGTTTCCTGTTTATATTTTACTTTGTTTCCTGTTTATATTTTACTTTGTTTCCTGTTTATCTTTTACTTTGTATCCTGTTTCTTTACTTTGTATCCTGTTTATCTTTTACTTTGTTTCCTGTTTATCTTCTACTTTGTTTCCTGTTTATCTTTTACTTTGTTTCCTGTTTATCTTCTATTTTGTTTCCTGTTTATCT
>NW_027013295.1:15000-16595 GCF_036934945.1 Oncorhynchus masou masou | reverse complement strand
CAACTATAGTTTGTTAACAAGACATTTGTGGAGTGGTTGAAAAACTAGTTTTAATGACTCCAACCTAAGTGTATGTAAACTAGTTTTAATGACTCCAACCTAAGTGTATGTAAACTAGTTTTAATAACTCCAACCTAAGTGTATGTAAACTAGTTTTAATGACTCCAACCTAAGTGTATGTAAACTAGTTTCAATGACTCCAACCTAAGTGTATGTAAACTAGTTTTAATGACTCCAACCTAAGTGTATGAAAACTAGTTTTAATAACTCCAACCTAAGTGTATGTAAACTAGTTTTAATGACTCCAACCTAAGTGTATGTAAACTAGTTTCAATGACTCCAACCTAAGTGTATGTAAACTAGTTTCAATGACTCCAACCTAAGTGTATGTAAACGAGTTTCAATGACTCCAACCTAAGGTGTATGTAAACTCGTTTTAATGACTCCAACCTAAGTGTATGTAAACTCGTTTTTAATGACTCCAACCTAAGTGTATGTCAACTAGTTTTAATGACTCAACCTAAGTGTATGTCAACTAGTTTTAATGACTCCAACCTAAGTGTATGTCAACTAGTTTTAATGACTCCAACCTAAGTGTATGTAAACTAGTTTCAATGACTCCAACCTAAGTGTATGTAAACTAGTTTTAATGACTCCAACCTAAGTGTATGTAAACTGGTTTCAATGACTCCAACCTAAGTGTATGTAAACTAGTTTTAATGACTCCAACCTAAGTGTATGTAAACTAGTTTTAATGACTCCAACCTAAGTGTATGTAAACTAGTTTTAATGACTCCAACCTAAGTGTATGTAAACTAGTTTCAATGACTCCAACCTAAGTGTATGTAAACTAGTTTTAATGACTCCAACCTAAGTGTATGTAAACTAGTTTCAATGACTCCAAACTAAGTGTATGTAAACTAGTTTTAATGACTCCAACCTAAGTGTATGTAAACTAGTTTTAATGACTCCAACCTAAGTGTATGTAAACTAGTTTCAATGACTCCAACCTAAGTGTATGAAACTAGTTTTAATGACTCCAACCTAAATGTATGTAAACTAGTTTTAATGACTTCAACCTAAGTGTATGTAAACTAGTTTCAATGACTCCAACCTAAGTGTATGTAAACGAGTTTTAATGACTCCAACCTAGGTGTATGTAAACTAGTTTCAATGACTCCAACCTAAGTGTATGTAAACTAGTTTTAATGACTCCAACCTAAGTGTATGTAAACTAGTTTTAATGACTTCAACCTAAGTGTATGTAAACTAGTTTTAATGACTCCAACCTAAGTGTATGTAAACTAGTTTAATGACTCCAACCTAAGTGTATGTAAACTAGTTTTAATGACTCCAACCTAAGTGTTTGTAAACTAGTTTTAATGACTCCAACCTAAGTGTATGTAAACTAGTTTTAATGACTCCAACCTAAGTGTATGTAAACTAGTTTTAATGACTCCAACCTAAGTGTATGTAAACTTCGTTTTAATGACTCCAACCTAAGTGTATGTAAACTCGTTTTAATGACTCCAACCTAAGTGTATGTAAACTGGTTTTTAATGACTCAACCTAAGTGTATGTAAACTAGTTTCAAT
>NW_027013295.1:0-5000 GCF_036934945.1 Oncorhynchus masou masou | reverse complement strand
CAAAGGAAATAAAGGTCAGAACATGACACATCTAAACATTCTGCATCAGAACTATATCAACTGAACCTTGCACAACCTTATCGTGTTATAATGACAAGGTAATGACAGAGAATCAAGAGAGTTATACAACATGACATTACATTCAACTACAGTGATGCCTGAGCATATCTAGCATGGGTCTTCAGAACCTTATTCCTATGTAGTGCACTACTTTCAACCAGGGTCCAAGTAGTGCACTATATAAGGAATAGAGATGCCATTATATAGGGAATAGGGTGCCACAACAAGACTTCTCCCCAGTACCATCATGATCATATGGGGGGACTCGGGTTTCACACAAGCATCCCTCTATTCGTTCTGAGTGAGCTGTCAATGGGAGCATATGCACAAAGCCTGTCTGTCCCCGTGCTCCACCCTGCTCCATCCACCCTCTCAATCAGCTCTTTATCTGACACTCACCCAGTAGTCATTAACATTCTACTGTGATGTGGGCCAGAGACTGGGGGAAGAGCTCTGTGACATTCAAACTGGAGAATAGGAAGGAGAGGACACACACACACACACACACACATGCACACACACACACACACACACACACACACACACACACACACACACACACACACACACACACACACACACACACACACACACACACACACACACACACACACACACACACACACACACACACACACACACACACACACACACACACACACAGTCTTGCACAGCTACAGTAACCTTGTGGGGACACACAATTCAGTACCATTCAAATCCTATTTTCCCTAACCCTGGCCCCTGGGGTGTGAGTAGCCTAGTGGTTAGAGCATTGGACTAGTAACCAAAGGTTGCTGGATCTAATCCTGGTTGACAAGGTAAAAATCTGTTGTTCTGCCCTTGAACAAGGCCACTGTTCCCCCAATAGGGTGTCATTATAAATAAGAATTTGTTCTTTATTTTATTTTTTTAACCTTTATTTAACTAGGGCAAGTCAGTTAAGAACAAATTCTTATTTCAATGACGGCCTAGAACAGTGGGTTAACTGCCTGTTCAGGGGCAGAAACAACAGATTTTGTATCTTGTCAGCTCGGGATTTGAACTTGCAACCTTTCGGTTACTAGTCCAATGCTCTAACTACTAGGCTACACTGCCACCCCAACTTAACTGCCTTTAACTGACTTGCTAGTTAAAGGCAAGGTTAACTCAGATTAAAAAAATATATATTATAATATTATATTTATAATAATCCATTACTACCTAACCTTAACCCAAAAAACCAAACTGTAACCCTAGCTCTAACCCTTAAGTAATTCTAACACTAAGTTTAATCTTAACCCTAAACCTCTAAAATATCATTTGACCTTGTTGAGACTAACAATATGCCCCCAATTGTTCAAATGTTAGTTTGTTTACTATTAGTTAAATAGTTAAACGTCCACACACACACACACACAGGCCTGTGCCCACTGACACAGTGTTAAAGTTGATAGATGGGGTGAGATGTATTGCCAGAACCAGACAGTACTTGGCTGGATGGTGAAATGTAAACTTGGGTGTAATTTTGTGCCATTGGCCTGGTCTGATCCTGATGGTTGATTCATAGTGATGTTTTACAGAGCCGTCTGATGATAACAGACTGATGGTTGATTCATAGTGATGTTTTACAGAGCCGTCTGATGACAACAGACTGATGGTTGATTCATAGTGATGTTCTACAGAGCCGTCTGATGATAACAGACTGATGGTTGATTCATAGTGATGTTCTACAGAGCCGTCTGATGATAACAGACTGATGGTTGATTCATAGTGATGTTCTACAGAGCCGTCTGATGACAACAGACTGATGGTTGATTCATAGTGATGTTCTACAGAGCCGTCTGATGATAACAGACTGATGGTTGATTCATAGTGATGTTCTACAGAGCCGTCTGATGATAACAGACTGATGGTTGATTCATAGTGATGTTTTACAGAGCCGTCTGATGATAACAGACTGATGGTTGATTCATAGTGATGTTCTACAGAGCCGTCTGATGATAACAGACTGATGGTTGATTCATAGTGATGTTTTACAGAGCCATCTGATGATAACAGACTGATGGTTGATTCATAGTGATGTTATACAGAGCCATCTGATGATAACAGACTGATGGTTGATTCATAGTGATGTTCTACAGAGCCGTCTGATGATAACAGACTGATGGTTGATTCATAGTGATGTTTTACAGAGCCGTCTGATGATAACAGACTGATGGTTGATTCATAGTGATGTTTTACAGAGCCGTCTGATGATAACAGACTGATGGTTGATTCATAGTGATGTTCTACAGAGCCGTCTGATGATAACAGACTGATGGTTGATTCATAGTGATGTTTTACAGAGCCATCTGATGATAACAGACTGATGGTTGATTCATAGTGATGTTTTACAGAGCCGTCTGATAACAGACTGATGGTTGATTCATAGTGATGTTTTACAGAGCCATCTGATGATAACAGACTGATGGTTGATTGATAGTGATGTTTTACAGAGCCATCTGATGATAACAGACTGATGGTTGATTGATAGTGATGTTTTACAGAGCCGTCTGATGATAACAGTCTGATGGTTGATTCATAGTGATGTTTTACAGAGCCGTCTGATAACAGACTGATGGTTGATTCATAGTGATGTTTTACAGAGCCATCTGATGATAACAGACTGATGGTTGATTCATAGTGATGTTTTACAGAGCCGTCTGATGATAACAGACTGATGGTTGATTCATAGTGATGTTTTACAGAGCCGTCTGATGATAACAGACTGATGGTTGATTCATAGTGATGTTTTACAGAGCCGTCTGATGATAACAGACTGATGGTTGATTCATAGTGATGTTTTACAGAGCCGTCTGATGATAACAGACTGATGGTTGATTCATAGTGATGTTTTACAGAGCCGTGATGGTTGATTCATAGTGATGTTTTACAGAGCCGTCTGATGATAACAGACTGATGGTTGATTCATAGTGATGTTTTACAGAGCCGTCTGATAACAGACTGATGGTTGATTCATAGTGATGTTTTACAGAGCCGTCTGATGATAACAGACTGATGGTTGATTCATAGTGATGTTTTATAGAGCCGTCTGATGACAACAGACTGATGGTTGATTCATAGTGATGTTCTACAGAGCCGTCTGATGATAACAGACTGATGGTTGATTCATAGTGATGTTCTACAGAGCCGTCTGATGATAACAGACTGATGGTTGATTCATAGTGATGTTCTACAGAGCCGTATGATAACAGACTGATGGTTGATTCATAGTGATGTTCTACAGAGCCGTCTGATGATAACAGACTGATGGTTGATTCATAGTGATGTTTTACAGAGCCGTCTGATGATAACAGACTGATGGTTGATTCATAGTGATGTTTTACAGAGCCGTCTGATGATAACAGACTGATGGTTGATTCATAGTGATGTTTTACAGAGCCGTCTGATGATAACAGACTGATGGTTGATTCATAGTGATGTTTTACAGAGCCGTCTGATGATAACAGACTGATGGTTGATTCATAGTGATGTTTTACAGAGCCGTCTGATGACAACAGACTGATGGTTGATTCATAGTGATGTTTTACAGAGCCGTCTGATGATAACAGACTGATGGTTGATTCATAGTGATGTTTTACAGAGCCGTCTGATGATAACAGACTGATGGTTGATTCATAGTGATGTTTTACAGAGCCGTCTGATGATAACAGACTGATGGTTGATTCATAGTGATGTTTTACAGAGCCGTCTGATGATAACAGACTGATGGTTGATTCATAGTGATGTTCTACAGAGCCGTCTGATGATAACAGACTGATGGTTGATTCATAGTGATGTTTTACAGAGCCGTCTGATGAACAGACTGATGGTTGATTCATAGTGATGTTTTACAGAGCCGTCTGATGACAACAGACTGATGGTTGATTCATAGTGATGTTTTACAGAGCCGTCTGATGATAACAGACTGATGGTTGATTCATAGTGATGTTTTACAGAGCCGTCTGATGACAACAGACTGATGGTTGATTCATAGTGATGTTTTACAGAGCCGTCTGATGATAACAGACTGATGGTTGATTCATAGTGATGTTTTACAGAGCCGTCTGATGATAACAGACTGATGGTTGATTCATAGTGATGTTTTACAGAGCCGTCTGATGATAACAGACTGATGGTTGATTCATAGTGATGTTCTACAGAGCCGTCTGATGATAACAGACTGATGGTTGATTCATAGTGATGTTTTACAGAGCCGTCTGATGATAACAGACTGATGGTTGATTCATAGTGATGTTTTACAGAGCCGTCTGATGATAACAGACTGATGGTTGATTCATAGTGATGTTCTACAGAGCCGTCTGATGATAACAGACTGATGGTTGATTCATAGTGATGTTTTACAGAGCCGTCTGATGATAACAGACTGATGGTTGATTCATAGTGATGTTTTACAGAGCCGTCTGATGATAACAGACTGATGGTTGATTCATAGTGATGTTTTACAGAGCCGTCTGATGATAACAGACTGATGGTTGATTCATAGTGATGTTTTACAGAGCCGTCTGATAACAGACTGATGGTTGATTCATAGTGATGTTTTACAGAGCCGTCTGATGATAACAGACTGATGGTTGATTCATAGTGATGTTTTACAGAGCCGTCTGATAACAGACTGATGGTTGATTCATAGTGATGTTTTACAGAGCCGTCTGATGATAACAGACTGATGGTTGATTCATAGTGATGTTCTACAGAGCCGTCTGATGATAACAGACTGATGGTTGATTCATAGTGATGTTTTACAGAGCCGTCTGATGATAACAGACTGATGGTTGATTCATAGTGATGTTTTACAGAGCCGTCTGATGATAACAGACTGATGGTTGATTCATAGTGATGTTTTACAGAGCCGTCTGATGATAACAGACTGATGGTTGATTCATAGTGATGTTCTACAG
>NW_027013294.1:0-16598 GCF_036934945.1 Oncorhynchus masou masou | reverse complement strand
AGAGAGAGACCTAAGAGAGACCTAGAACATTTCTTTGGAGCCTCTCATTTGGAGAGCGAGAGAGAGAGAGACCTAAGAGAGAGAGAGAAACATTTCTTTGGAGCCTCTCATTTGGAGAGAGAGAGAGAGAGACCTAAGAGAGAGACCTAGAACATTTTTTGGAGCCTCTCATTTGAGAGCGAGAGAGCGAGAGAGAGAGAGAGAGAGAGAGAGAGAGAGAGAGAGAGAGAGAGAGAGAGAGAGAGAGAGAGAGAGAGAGAGAGAGAGAGAGAGAGAGAGAGAGAGAGAGAGAGAGAGAGAGAGAGACCTAAGAGACAGACCTATAACATTTCTTTGGAGCCTCTCATTTGGAGAGAGAGAGAGAGAGAGAGAGAGAGAGAGAGAGAGAGAGAGAGAGAGAGAGAGAGAGAGAGAGAGAGAGAGAGAGAGAGAGAGAGAGAGACCTATAAGATTTCTTTGGAGAGAGAGAGAGAGAGAGAGAGAGAGAGAGAGAGAGAGAGAGAGAGAGAGAGAGAGAGACCTAGAACATTTCTTTTTGGAGCCTCATTTGGAGAGGGAGAGAGGGGGGGATTTAAACTCATTTTAAAATTATGTCATAAAGAGCACATGTTCAACTGTATAAAGAGGTTAAATGAAAAAGAAATACTATAGTGTCTATTAATAAAGTGCCAAATAAAGTAACATGGTTGACCATAACAGGGTTGACACTTCACTCTGATCTTAAATCAGCCATAAATCCCCTTGTGACAGAGGGGAATGGAAGCTTGTTGTGTGCAACAGGGAGGGGCATTTGAATGCAAGCTTCACAAAAAAAAAAAAAAAAAAAAACACATGTTGACTTGTTCTGCTCGACCCACTCAGTTTTCCACCACAAAACACCAGAAAATGGTCAAACAGTGTAGAACCAACTCACCTGCTTTTACACTATATTTTTACCTATTAGATGTTTCATGTTTCTTTAGGAAAATAAATACGTTCACCATGTTAAAATGAGGGTTAAGTTCACGTAACGGGGTTGACCTTAAAATGAGAGTTAAGTTCACGTAACGGGGTTGACCTTAAAATGAGAGTTAAGTTCACGTAACGGGGTTGACCTTAAAATGAGGGAGGGACATAAATTAATCATTAATCGCATTTAATAAATAAATGATCTTCAGAAATGATTTTGTCAAAGTAACAAAATAACTAGGGCTTTACATTGATGGATACAACTTGGAGAAATGTTGGGGTAAAGTGGGTTAAAATCTTCCTAGAAGTCAGAGGAACATACTGTAATAACTCTATATTCATAAAATATATATTTTTTAAAATCAAATCAGATCAAAACAAATGTATTTATAAAGCCCTTCGTACATCAGCTGATATCTCAAAGTGCTGTACAGAAACCCAGCCTTAAACCCTAAACAGCAAGCAATGTAGGTGATGGAAGCAATAGATCAGATTTATTGAATTCTCCATGTGGTCGATAATAATAAAAAAAAATAATAGAACAGGCTTTTAAAATCCAATATTGGTGCACTGTTTCTACTTCAAATATCCTTTTGTGGAAAGGCCCACCGGTCGGCGTTGTAAATTGACACAGTTCATGGACATGTTACCAATGGTGAACAGGTGAGCTCACTTCTGTCCACAGTCACACGAGGAAATGCTCGACCACCACTCAGCACTGTAGGATTTGTCTTCATGACAGTGTTAACCTATGGATGGGGGTTATATTATATAATCACACTTTGGTCATATACTGTACTGTGGATTACAAGGACACACAGTGTGATATGAAGGTTATTGTACAGCACACACACACACACATACACACACACACACACACACACACACACACACACACACACACACACACACACACACACACACACACACACACACACACACACACACACACACACAATATATCAGTTTATTATAAACTGGTGGTTTGAGCCCTGAATGCTGATTGGCTGAACAGCCGTGGTCTAACAGACCGTATACCACGGTATGGCAAAGCATTTATTTTTTTACTGGTCTAATTATGCCAAACAAACCCTCTTCGTCTAGACATGAAATGTGTCTGATATGATACTGTATCTCTTCCAACAAGAGCTGTACTCTGTGGAAATAGTGGTTAGAGCGTTGGACTAGTAACCAGAAGGTTGCAAGTTCAAATCCCCGAGCTGACACGGTACTAATCTGTCGTTCTGCCCCTGAACAGGCAGTTAACCCACTGTTCCTAGGCCATCATTGAAAATCAATAATTTGTTCTTAACTGACTTGCCAAGTAAAATAAAAATTGAGCATGTCCTGTACTGTTATTGAGGACAGGTTTGAGATGGTTAGGTTTGAATGTACAAAGTTGTGTGATATAAAGAGGAAAGCCAATGACAAAGAAGAATTGTAATATATTGCATTGGTATCTGAAGACCAGACACTGCTTGGCTTGGATTGTTTTGAATTAAAAACAAACTTTTGATGCGTTTGTCTCTGTGTTGTCTTTCTTCTTCTGCCTGCTCATTAGTGACTTCATTAGAAACCAAAACTTTGAAATATTTTCAAAGACAAGTCAGGCTCCACAGTCATTAAATTATTGCAGCCTTTGTGTCAATGGAACTTAAAAATGGATTCCATTTTTAGGGACAAAATGACAAAACTTTAAAATAGTGGTTGTCTATATTTCACTTGCAATCATGGTACTGTGTGTCCTGTTTAACATTGTTTCTCAAACGTTATTTGTGCCAGGACATGGCCTTCTTCCTCTTCCTTTCCCTGAAATTGATTAAACCGTTTTTTTCCTTCTCATCAATCTACACACAATACCCCATAATGACATCACAACACCCCATAATGACATCACAACACCCCATAATGACATCACATAATGAAACACCCCATAATGACATCACAATACCCCATAATGACATAATCATCAATACCCCATAATGACATCACAATACCCCATAATGACACCACAATACCCCATAATGACATCACAATACCCCATAATGACATCACAACAATACCCCATAATGACATCACAATACCCCATAATGACATCACAATACCCCATAATGACACCACAATCATAATGACATCACAATACCCCATAATGACACCACAATACCCCATAATGACATCACAATACCCCATAATGACACCACAATACCCCCATAATGACATCACAATACCCCATAATGACACCACAATACCCCATAATGACATCACAATACCCCATAATGACAACAATACCCCATAATGACATGACACATAATGACATCACCCCCATAATGACATCACATCATAATGACACCACACCCCATAATGACATCACAAACACCCCATAATGACACCACAATACCCCATAATGACATCACAATACCCCATAATGACATCATAATGACACCACAATACCCCATAATGACATCACAATACCCCATAATGACACCACAATACTCCCATAATGACATCACAATACCCATAATGACACACAATACCCCATAATGACATCACAATACCCCATAATGACATCACAATACATAATGACACCACAATACCCCATAATGACATCACAATACCCCATAATGACATCACAATACCCCATAATGACAAAGAAAATAATATGACACCACAATACCCCATAATTTTAGGCCTCCCAGGAAAATAGGTTTTTAGGCCTCCCAGGTGGCAGTGGTCTTATGCACTGCATCACAGTGCGAGCTGGGCCGCCAGAGACTCTGTGTTTGAGACCAGGCTCTGTCGTAGCCGGCCGTAACCGGGAGGTCCAGCTAGCACCCTTTGTCATTTAAGGCTAAAAAAATGTTTTAAAGGGGCGGATCCTTATGAAGAACAAATTCTTATTTACAATGACGGCCTACCCAGGCCAAACCCAGGCAATTGTGCACCGCCCTATGGGACTCCCAATCACAGCCGGTTGTGATGTAGTCTGGATTCAATCCAGGGTGTCTGTAGATTAGATGCAGTGCGTTAGAACGCTGCGATACTCGGGAGCCCAAATATGTCATATAACAAGATATAATAGTAGGCTAGGATATAGGCCTATTACAAATATTAAATCTAAAACATTCAATATAAAAAAGTAGATAAGATAAAAGCTTTACTTTACTAGCTGTGTGTTGCCGCTTTCCATGTTGTCTGTTGTCTGTAGCTTGTGAGGTGTGGAAACACTGTTGCTTTTATGAATTTTGTCTTGCTGCTTTTTGCTCTATGTTGCTCTGTCTGTATGCTATGTCTTGCTTGTCCTATGTTGCTATGTCTCGCTTGTCCTATGTTGCTATGTCTTGCTTGTCCTATGTTGCTATGTCTTGCTTGTCCTATGTTGCTATGTCTTGCTTGTTCTATGTTGCTATTGTCTATATTGTAATTGTTTTCAATAACCTGCCCAGGACTGCGGTTGAAAATTAGCCGGCTGGCTAAACCGGCACTTTTACTGAAACGTTGATTAATGTGCACTGTCCCTGTAAAAATAAAACTCAAACTTACTAAAACATTAAAAAGGTAGTTACCCAAAATGTGCTTAACAAGTTTCAAGTTGTATTAGTTGTATGTATGGGATACACATGGTATACACTGTCCAATGAAATGATCACTTGCAGATTCCTTCTCGATAATGCAACAACAATAACATAATAATATGTGCTTAACCTTAACCATTGAATACTGACTGGTACATTGGGATGAATAGTATTTTGGGGTAAGATGTGACGGAGGCAGTTCAAATCAGGGTCAGTCAGGTTGATGCTGCATCGTGCTACTGCGTAGTACTGGTGATCTGGACGCTGCATGGTGCTACTGCGTAGTACTGGTGATCTGGATGCTGCATCGTCCTACTGCGTAGTACTGGTGATCTGGAGGTTCATGCGTCCTACTGCGTAGTACTGGTGATCTGGAGGCTTCATCGTCTACTGCGTAGTACTGGTGATCTGGAGGCTTCATTGTCCTACTGCGTAGTACTGGTGATCTGGAGGCTTCATCGTCTCTACTGCGTAGTACTGGTGATCTGGAGGCTTCATTGTCCTACTGCGTAGTACTGGTGATCTGGAGGCTTCATTGTCCTACTGCGTAGTACAGGTGATCTGGACGCTGCATTGTCCTACTGTGTAGTACTGGTGATCTGGATGCTTTATGGTGCTACTGCGTAGTACAGGTGATCTGAACGCTGCATGGTGCTACTGCGTAGTACTGGTGATCTGGAGGCTTCATCGTGCTACTGCGTAGTACTGGTGATCTGGATGCTGCATGGTGCTACTGCGTAGTACTAGTGATCTGGATGCTGCATGGTGCTACTGCGTAGTACTGGTGATCTGGATGCTTTCTGGATACAGGTGATCTTTCATGGTGCTACTGCGTAGTACAGGTGATCTGGAGGTGCTGCGTAGTATGGTGATCTGGACATGGTGCTACTGGTAGTACTGGTGATCTGGATGCTGCATGGAGCTACTGCGTAGTACAGGTGATCTGAGGATGTGGATCTGGACGCTGCAAGGTGCTACTGTGTAGTACTGGTGATCTGGAGGCTGTGTGTAGTACTGGTGATCTGGAGGCTGCATGGTGCTACTGCGTAGTACTGGTGATCTGGAGGCTGCATGGTGCTACTGTGTAGTACTGGTGATCTGGATGCTGTATGGTGCACTGCGTAGTACTGGTGATCTGGATGTGCTGTCAAGCCAACTCCTAGGGTCATTGTCAAGCAATTTGACATATACTGTACAGCACATACAGATCTGGGACCAGGCTACTCAAACAACATTTTTATTTATTTTATTTTATTTCACCTTTATTTAACCAGGTAGGCAAGTTGAGAACAAGTTCTCATTTACAATTGCGACCTGGCCAAGATAAAACAAAGCAGTTCGACACATACAACGACACAGAGTTACACATGGAGTAAAACAAACACACAGTCAATAATACAGTATAAACAAGTCTATATACGATGTGAGCAAATGAGGTGAGATTTGGGAGTTAAAGGCAAAAAAGGCAATGGTGGCAAATTACATTCAATATAGCAAGTAAAACACTGGAATGGTAGATTTGCAATGGAAGAATGTGCAAAGTAGAAATAAAAATAATGGGGTGCAAAGCAAAATAGGAGCAAAATAAATAAATAAATTAAATACAGTAGGGAAAGAGGTAGTTGTTTGGGCTAAATTATAGGTGGGCTATGTACAGGTGCAGTAATCTGTGAGCTGCTCTGACAGTTGGTGCTTAAAGCTAGTGAGGGAGATAAGTGTTTCCAGTTTCAGAGATTTTTGTAGTTCGCTCCAGTCAGGGTGGCTCAGGGGAGTTGGGATATGGTGACCCTGGTCGTGGCCCCACTCTCTGAGGGTGGCTCAGGGGGTATGTAAAATAACACATTTACAAATTACAATGTGAAATAGGACAAATATAAGCTCCCACCAAGATGTTATTTATGAATCCAAATCAACTTCTTAGCCTGTGAAGTGAAGGAGAAGGTCATTACCTAGTTCAGTACTCAGCTGCTCCTATCTCTCTCGCTCCTCTTTCTCATTTCCTGCCCACGGTATCTCTCCCCTCATGCCCCCCTACCCCCCTCTCTCTCTCTCTCGCTCATGCCTCTCCCTCATTCTCCCCCTCCCTCCTCCTCTCTCTCTCTCTCTCTCTCTCTCTCTCTCCCTCATGCTCCCCCTCCCCTCACCCCTCTCTCTCTCTCTCTCTCTCCCTCATGCTCCCACTCCCTCCCTCCCTCTCTCTCTCTCTCTCTCTCTCTCTCTCCCTCCCCCACCCCCCCTCCCCCCCCCTCTCTCTCTCTCTCTCTCTCACGCTCCCTCCCTCCCTCCCTCCCTCCATCCCTCCCTCCCCCCTCCCTCTCTCTCTCTCTCTCTCTCTCTTTCTCTCTCTCTCATGCTCCCTCCCCCCCTCTCTCCCTCCCCTCATGCTCCCCTCCCCCCCTCTCTCTCTCTCTCTCCCTCATGCTCCCCCTCTCCTCTCTCTCTCCCTCATGCTCCCCCCCCTCCCTCCCCTCTCTCTCTCTCTCCTCATGCTCCCTCCCTCCCCCCTCTCTCTCTCTCTCCTCATGCCCCCCCTCCCCTCTCTCCCTCTCTCTCTCTCTCCCCTCATGCTCCCCCTCCCTCCCCCTCTCTCTTTCTCTCTCTCTCTCTCCCTCATGCTCCCCCTCCCTCCCCTCCTCTCTCTCTCTCTCTCTCTCTCTCTCTCTCTCTCTCTCTCTCCTCCCTCATGCTCCCCCTCCCTCCCCCTCTCTCTCTCTCTCTCTCCCTCATGCCCCCCCCTCCCTCCCCCTCTCTCTCTCTCTCTCTCTCTCTCTCATCTCCTCATGCTCCCCCTCCCTCCCTCTCTCTCTCTCCCTCATGCTCCCCCTCCTCCCCTCTCTCTCTCTCTCTCTCTCCCTCATGCTCCCCCTCCCTCCCTCTCCCCTCTCGCTAGCTTCTGCTCACAGGACAGCTAATAGCATCGTATTATCATCGTATTACATACACAGAAGTCGGAGATATGAGCAATCCTTCAGTGACGCCACTGTCACACTCCCACCCATGTCCCCTCTCTCCTCAAACCCCCATCACAACATTATTTGTGTCACATGCCATGTTTTTTTTAGTCTGGCTCTCTATTAGATAAAACTGACTCAATATCTAAAGGCCGGTGAATTGTCATCATCAAAGCTGCGTTTCATCTCCTTCTCTCTTGCTATTCTCAAACTTTGCAGAGTGATATTTAAACAATAAGGTCCGAGGGGTTGCGGTATATGGCCAATATATCATGGCTCAGTGGCTGTTCTTATGTACGGCGCAGGAGACTATTTAATTTATTTCCTTCAAGACTGTTGGAAATGCATTCCAGGTGAAGCTGGTCAGGATAATGTCAAGTGTGTGCAAAGCTGTCATCAAGGCAAAGGGTGGCTACTTTGAAGAATCTCAAATACAAAATATATTTAGATTTGTTTAACACTTTATTTTGGTTACTACATGATTCCATGTGTTACTTTATAGTTTTGATGTCTTCACTATTATTCTACAATGTAGAACATAGTAAAAAATAAAGAAAAAACCCTGGAATGAGTAGGTGTTCTAAAACATTTGACCGGAAGTGTATAACCAGCACATGGTCAAGCCCGATGATGTGATGTCTTTGTGTCTCCACTACCTCCCTCTCCATCTGTTCCCAGGCAGCTTGATAGATCGTCATAATGAGACCTACTTCTTGGTCCCAACTTGAGACAGGAAGGGCAGTGGTAGGTCACATCCCACGAGGATCCTGGGTAATTGAGTAGTTTAAATAACCCGGCAGGAAGATGACACACTGATTGAACTCAACCCATATAGATATCCCTCCACCCATATTTAGCTGCTACTTCACATCACACCGCACCAGCTATTGTCTCTGATTGCATAGGAGAGAAACAGGCAATGTTTTTGATGTAAATTATCTTCATCTCTCATTTCATTCTAGGCTAGAGACTTTTCTGCCAGCCCAGCAGGACCCACCTGTGGTATCAGGGGAGGCTAGCCTCGATTCCAGGCTCCTCCACACAACCAAGTGAAGAACAAGACTTGGGGGTGTGGCAACGTGAGAACGGGGATGCATAGTGATGATGGGTAGCTACTCAGGGCTCTGAGTGACAAAGGGGTGACGATGGGTCTCTATGGTCTGCCATGTTTATGTCTGCCTGTCTCTCTGATGGCAGTTGGGTTGAGTAGAGTTGAGGCTGCCAGAGCCCCATTGGCTGTTGAAATATGATGCTGGATGTTCTGGGTGTTTGTGTCTTGACCAGGCAGACGTGGAGGTCAAGAAGCACTGGGCACTGACAGCACCTGGTTCTCTCTCTCTCTCTCTCGGTCGCCTCTCTTCTCTTTCTCTCGGTCTCTCTCTCTTCTCTTCTTTCTGTCTCTCTCTGTCACTTCAGAATGCATTGCCAACACCTGACTGGCCAGATAGATTAAACAGGACCTGGTTGAGAAGAATTTTAGTCTAAGCTGTTGATTTCGAATTGTATGACCCTTTTAGGTCATTAGGTAGGTATTTACTACAATAGCACATGGTATACGATATAGCACAGTATGCAATATGTAGCATTGAATAACACTTTCATAAATGTCAAAAAAGGTTGTCTTAGGGTCAGGCATTAACCTGCGAATGGTTAAGGTTTGGGACTTAAACAAAAAATACTTTTTATTTTTTGCATTTTTTTGCATGAACTTGCAACCTTGAAATGATATATGATTACGCCATCTGCCATCCCAGCAAACCTGAAACGTACTAGAAGGTAACAGCACTCATGTTGCCGCTAGTGACCTTTTTCCACATCATCTCCCAACGTCCTCAGCTCAGACAGGGATTGACGTAGGATCACGGGTTGGGGTGACCTGGCTGACTCTACTGGCCAGAAGAAACTGTAATCTTCAGATGTATTTAAAACCACACAAATTAGGTGTGAAATTAGGCAGGGTAGCCTAGTGGTTAGAGTGTAGTGGCGGCAGGGTAGCCTAGTGGTTAGAGTGTAGTGGCGGCAGGGTAGCCTAGTGGTTAGAGTGTAGTGGCGGCAGGGTAGCCTAGTGGTTAGAGTGTAGTGAAAAGGGGCAGGGCAGCCTCGTGGTTAGAATGAGGGGCGGCAGGGTGGCCTAGTGGTTAGAGTGTAGTGGCGGCAGGGTAGCCTAGTGGTTAGAAGTGGCGGCACAGCCTAGTGGTTAGAGTGTAGGCGGGCAGGGTAGCCTAGTGGTTAGAGGTAGTGGCGACAGGGTAGCCTAGTGGTTAGAGGCAGTGGCGGCAGGGTAGCCTAGTGGTTAGAGGTAGTGGCGGCAGGGCAGCCTAGTGGTTAGAGTGTAGTGGCGGCAGGGTAGCCTAGTGGTTAGAGTGTAGTGGCGCAGGGTAGCCTAGTGGTTAGAGGTAGTGGCGCAGGGTAGCCTAGTGGTTAGAGGTAGTAGAGTGGTTAGAGTGTAGTGGCGGCAGGGTAGCCTAGTGGTTAGAGTGCAGCATGCAGGGTAGCCTAGTGGTTAGAGTAGGGCGGCAGGGTAGCCTAGTGGTTAGAGTGTAGTGGCGGCAGGGTAGCCTAGTGGTTAGTGCGTTGGACCAGTTACCGAAAGGTTGCAAGTTCGAATCCCCGAGCTTACAAGGTACAAATCTGTCGTTCTGCCCCTGAACAGGCAGTTAACCCACTGTTCCTAGGGTCATTGAAAATAAGAATTTGTTCTTAACTGACTTGCCTGGTAAAATAAATGTGTTGCCAATTTATTCCAGATAATGTTAAACCAGGTCTCTCTGTTGATTTGAGGTGATGGAAGTTCATCTTTCACTGCATTTTCTCCCATAATAAAATCCCTACCATGGATTTGTTTCTCCTGGATCAAGGCGACTAGCAGGGTAAGGAACCATCTTACCATTTCTTTAAAAATCACAACTTTTAAGCTCTCAAAGGCAGCTTCGACCCAGCACTACTATGCTGCTGCTGGTAAAGAGGTATTTGGTATTAGAGAGACAACTAAACATGTAATGATAACCAAACAATGCACCACCCTCTGGAGAGACCTGCGGTTGCCTGCGGTGCAGTTGCCGTGGTGATACACGACAGGATGCTCTCAATGGCGCATCTGTAAAAGTTTGTGAATGTCTTGGGGACACCAAGCCAAATTTATTCATCCTCCTGAGGTCGAAGAGGCGCTGTTACGTCTTCTTCACCAAACTGTCTGTGTTGGTGGACCATTTCGGATTGTCAGCGATGTGTACACACTGAGCTCCGTCAAAGCAGAAATAAATGATTATCTATAAATCATTAATACCTCTGTCATTGTCATTGTTTTTCACCAGCTTACTTACTCTAAACAAAATATGAACTCAACATGCAGCAATTTCAAAGATTTTTCCGAGTTACAGTTCACAAGGAAATAAGTCAATTTAGAGTAGAGGAAGAGAGGGAATAGAGGAAGAGAGGGAATAGAGGAAGAGAGGGAGTAGAGGAAGAGAGGGAGTAGAGGAAGAGAGGGAGTAGAGGAAGAGAGGGAATAGAGGAAGAGAGGGAGAGAGGAAGAGATAGAGGAAGAGAGGGAAGAGGAAGAGAGGGAGTAGGGAAGAGAGGGAATAGAGGAAGAGAGGGAGTAGAGGAAGAGAGGGAATAGAGGAAGAGAGGGAATAGAGGGAAAGAGAGGGAGTAGAGGAAGAGAGGGAATAGAGGGAGAGAGGGAGTAGGGGGAGAGAGGGAATAGAGGAAGAGAGGGAGTAGAGGAAGAGAGGGAATAGAGGAAGAGAGGGAGTAGAGGAGAGGGAGTAGAGGGGAAGAGAGGGAATAGAGGAAGAGAGGGAATAGAGGGAGAGAGGGAGTAGAGGAAGAGAGGGAGTAGGGGAAGAGAGGGAATAGGGGAAGAGAGGGAGTAGGGGAGAGAGGGAGTAGAGGAGAGAGGGAATAGAGGAAGAGAGGGAATAGAGGAAGAGAGGGAGTAGGGGAGAGGGAGTAGAGGGAATAGAGGAAGAGAAGAGGAGAGTAGGGAGAGAGGGAGTAGAGGAAGGGGAGAGGGAGTAGAGGAAGAGAGGGAGTAGAGGAAGAGAGGGAGTAGAAGGGAGAGAGGGAGTAGAGGAAGAGAGGGAGTAGAGGGAGAGAGAGGGAGTAGAGGGAGAGAGGGAGTAGAGGAAGAGAGGGAGTAGGGGGAGAGAGGGAGTAGAGGAAGAGAGGGAGTAGGGGGAGAGAGGGAGTAGAGGAGAGAGGGGTAGGGAAGAGAGGGAGTAGAGGGAGAGAGGGAGTAGGGAGAGAGGGAGTAGAGGGGAGAGGGGGGAGTAGAGGAAGAGAGGGAGTAGGGGAAGAGAGGGAGTAGAGGAGGGAGAGAGGGAGTAGAGGAAGAGAGAGGGAGTAGGGGAGAGAGGGAGTAGAGGAAGAGAGGGAGTAGGGGAAGAGGGAGTAGGGAGAGAGAGGGAGTAGGGAAGAGAGGGAATAGAGGAAGAGAGGGAGTAGAGGGAGAGAGGGAGTAGAGGAAGAGAGGAGTAGAGGGAAGAGAGGGAGTAGAGGAAGAGAGGGAGTAGGGTAGAGGAGAGGGAGAGGGGAAGAGAGGGAATAGAGGAAGAGAGGGAGTAGAGGAGAGAGGGAGTAGGGGAAGAGAGGGAGTAGGGAAGAGAGGGAGTAGAGGAAGAGAGGGAGTAGGGAATTTAGAGAGAGGGAGAGAGGGAGGGAGAGGGAGTAGGGGAAGAGGGAGTAAGGGGAGAGAGGGAGTAGGGAGAGAGGGAGAGAGGGGAGAGAGGAGTAGAGGAAGAGAGGGAGTAGAGGGAGAGAGAGGGAGAATAGAGGAAGAGAGAGGGAGTAGAGGAAGAGAGGGAGAGAGGAAGAGAGGGAGTAGGGGAGAGAGGGAGTAGGGAAGAGAGGGAATAGAGGAAGAGAGGGGAGTAGGGAGAGAGAGGGAGTAGAGGAAGAGAGGGAGTAGGGAAGAGAGGGAATGGGAAGAGAGGGAGTAGGGAAGAGAGGGAGTAGAGGAGAGAGAGGGAGTAGGGAGAGAGAGGGAGTAGGGGAGAGAGGGAGTAGGGGGAGAGAGGGAGTAAGAGAGGAAGAGAGGGGAATAGAGGAAGAGAGGGAGTAGGGAAGAGAGGGAGTAGGGGAGGAGGGGAGAGAGGGAGTAGAGGAGAGAGGGAGTAGAGGAAGAGAGGGAGTAGAGGGGAGAGAGGGATTAGAGGAAGAGAGGGAGTAGAGGGAAGAGGGGAGTAGAGGAAGAGAGGGGAATAGTGGGGAGAGAGGGAGTAGGGGAGAGAGGGAGTAGAGGGAGAGAGGGAGTAGAGGGGAGAGAGGGAGTAGAGGAAGAGAGGGAGTAGGGAGAGAGGGAGTAGGGGAAGAGAGGGAAGAGGAAGAGGGAGTAGGGGAAGAGAGGGAGTAGGGGAGAGAGAGTGGGGGAGGGAGTAGGGGAGAGAGGGAGTAGGGGAGAGAGGGAGTAGGAGGAAGAGAGGGAATAGAGGAAGAGAGGGAATAGAGGGAAGAGAGGGAGTAGGGGAGAGAGGGAGTAGAGGAAGAGAGGGAATAGAGGAAGAGAGGGAGTAGAGGGAGAGGGAGTAGGGGAGAGAGGGAGTAGAGGAAGAGAGGGAGTAGAGGAAGAGAGGGAGTAGAGGGAGAGAGAGGGAAGAGGGGAGAGAGGGAGTAGAGGAAGAGAGGGAATAGGAAGAGAGGGAGTAGAGGGAGAGAGGGAGTAGGGGAAGAGAGGGAGTAGGGGGAGAGAGGGAGTAGAGGAAGAGAGGGAGTAGGGGAAGAGAGGGAGTAGGGGAGAGAGGGAGTAGGGGAAGAGAGGGAGTAGAGGGAGAGGGAGTAGAGGGAGAGGGAGTAGAGGGAGAGGGAGTAGAGGGAGAGGGAGTAGAGGAGTAGAGGGAGTAGGGAAGAGAGGGGTAGGGAAGAGAGAGGGAGAGAGGGAGTAGAGGGAGAGAGGGAGAGGGAAAGGGAGAGGGAGAGAGGAAGAGAGGGAGTAGGGGAGAGAGGGAGTGAGAGGGAGAGGGGGAGAGAGGGAGTAGAGGAAGAGGGAGTAGAGGAGAGAGAAGAGGGGAGAGAGGGAGTAGAGGAAGAGAGGGAGTAGAGGAAGAGAGGGAGTGAGTAGGGGAGAGAATAGAGGAAGAGAGGGAGTAGAGGAAGAGAGGGAGTAGAGGGAAGGAGGGAGAGAGGGAGAGGGAATAGGGGGAGAGAGGGAGTAGGGGAGAGAGGGAGTAGGGGGAGAGAGGGAGTAGGGGGAGAGAGGGAGTAGAGGAAGAGAGGGAATAGAGGAAGAGAGGGAGTAGGGGGAGAGAGGGAGTAGGGAAGAGAGGGAATAGAGGAAGAGAGGGAGTAGAGGGAGAGAGGGAGTAGAGGAAGAGAGGGAGTAGAGGGAGAGAGGGGTAGAGGGAGAGAGGGAGTAGAGGGAGGAGAGAGGGAGTAGAGGAAGAGAGGGAGTAGGGGAAGAGAGGGAGTAGGGAGAGAGAGGGAGTAGAGGAAGAGAGGGAATAGAGGGAGAGAGGGAGTAGGGGAGAGAGGGAGTAGGGGGAGAGAGGGAGTAGAGGAAGAGAGGGAGTAGAGGAAGAGAGGGAGTAGAGGGGAGAGAGGGAGTAGAGGAAGAGAGGGAGTAGAGGGAGAGAGGAGAGAGGGAGTAGGGGGAGAGAGGGAGTAGAGGAAGAGAGAGGGAGTAGGGAGAGAGAGGGAGTAGAGGGAGAGGGAATAGGGGAAGAGAGGGAGTAGGGGAGAGAGGGAGTAGAGGAAGAGAGGGAGTAGAGGAAGAGAGGGAGTAGGGAAGAGAGGGAGTAGGGGAGAGAGGGAGTAGAGGAAGAGAGTGAGTAGAGGGAGAGAGGGAGTAGGGGGAGAGAGGGAGTAGAGGAAGAGAGGGAGTAAGGAAGAGAGGGGAGGGGAGAGAGGGAGTAGAGGGAGAGAGTAGAGGAAGAGAGGGAGTAGGGAGGAAGAGAGGGAGTAGAGGAAGAGAGGGAGTAGGGGGAGAGAGGGAGTAGAGGAAGAGAGGGAGTAGAGGAAGAGAGGGAGTAGGGAGAGAGAGGGAGTAGGGGAGAGAGGGAGTAGAGGAAGAGAGGGAGTAGGGGGAGAGGGAGTAGGAGAGAGGGAGTAGGGGAAGAGAGGGAGTAGAGGAAGAGAGGGGAGTAGAGGGGAGAGAGGGAGTAGGGGAGAGAGGGAGTAGAGGGGAGAGAGGGAGTAGAGGAAGAGAGGGGTAGAGGGGAGAGAGGGAGTAGAGGAAGAGAGGGAGTAGAGGAGGGGAGAGAGGGGAGTAGGGAGAGAGAGGGAGTAGAGGAAGAGAGGGAATAGAGGAAGAGAGGGAGTAGGGGAGAGAGGGAGTAGGGGGAGAGAGGGAATAGAGGAAGAGAGGGAGTAGGGGGAGAGAGGGAGTAGAGGGGAGAGAGAGGGAGTAGGGGGAGAGAGGGAGTAGAGGAAGAGAGGGAATAGAGGAAAGAGAGGGAGTAGAGGGAGAGAGGGAGTAGAGGGAAGAGAGGGAGTAGGGAGAGGGAAGAGGGGGAGAGAGGGAGAGAGGGAGTAGAGGAAGAGAGGGAGTAGGGAGAGAGGGAGTAGAGGGAGAGAGGGAGTAGAGGAAGAGAGGGAGTAGAGGAAGAGAGGGGAGTAGGGGAGAGAGGGAGTAGAGGAAGAGAGGGAGTAGGGAGAGAGAGGGAGTAGAGGGAGAGAGGAGTAGAGGAAGAGAGGGAAGAGGAAGAGAGGGAGTAGAGGAAGAGAGGGAGTAGGGGGAGAGAGGGAGTAGGGGGAGAGAGGGAAGAGGAAGAGAGGGAGTAGGGAGAGAGAGGGAGAGAGGAAGAGAGGGAGTAGAGGAAGAGAGGGAGAGAGGAAGAGAGGAGTAGGGAGAGAGAGGGAGTAGGGGAAGAGAGGGAGTAGGGGGAGATGCAACATTTTATTAACCTTTTTTATTTTGAGAAAGTCATAATTCTTCCTGGTATTAGGACATGCAGCTTATAGTCATCAATCTTATTAGGATGATTGTTTGTGTGGTGGCAGCCCTGACCATGGCTGTGTCTCGGCTCTGTGCTGTCCTCATACATACCACACACACTGTGTGTGTGTGTGTGTGTGTGTGTGTGTGTGTGTGTGTGTGTGTGTGTGTGTGTGTGTGTGTGTGTGTGTGTGTGTCTGACGAGGAATACAGCCAAGCGCTGGACTGAAGGGGAATCACCATATGAAGCTGACAAACAACTGCAGTTGCTGACTCCACTTTACCCATTTAAGGGCACATTATTGAAGTTTTCCCCCATCTGATATTGGCACTCTGACTGTGCCTGACAGACTGCTTTAGGAATCTGCCTTGATAGAATAAGAACTTTTGTTTTCCCCTTCAGGTATATACAGATAGATGTCCATAGTGCATATTGTTGTGTTATTATCTTGATGGGAAATACTGTCAAAATATATTAACAAAAGTGTTTCAATCGTCCTTCCAGTAAACGTGAAGAACAAAGCCCAAACAGCTGAAAGGTTGTTTTTCCTCCCTTACATTCTAATCTCTTCACACTTGCCTTGCATTGAGGTCACACACCCTCTTTGCATTGAGGTCAAGTTCTACCCTCCTTGTTGTCACACATGTTCACCCTCCTTGCATTGAGAGGTCACACTTGTTCTACCCTCCTTGCATTGAGGTCACACTTGTCCTACCCTCCTTGCATTGAGGTCACACTTGTCCTACCCTCCTTGCATTGAGGTCACACTTGTTCATTGAGGTCCCTCCTTGCATTGAGGTCACACATGTCCTACCCTCCCTTGCATTGAGGTCACACTTGTTCTACCCTCCTTGCATTGAGGTCACACTTGTTCTACCCTCCTTCCTACCCTCCTTGCATTGAGGTCACACTTGTCCTACCCTCCTTGCATTGAGGTCACACATTGGAGTTCCACTTGCCCCACCCTCCTTGCATTGAGGTCACACTTGTTCTACCCTCCTTGCATTGAGGTCACACTTGTCCTACCCTCCTTGCATTGAGGTCACACTTGTTCTACCCCTCCTTGCATTGAGGTCACACTTGTTCTACCCTCCTTGCATTGAGGTCACACTTGTTCTACCCTCCTTGCATTGAGGTCACACTTGTCCTACCCTCCTTGCATTGAGGCCACACTTGTCCCACCCTCCTTGCATTGAGGTCACACTTGTTCTACACCTCTTGTTCTACCCTCCTTGCATTGAGGTCACACTTGT
>NW_027013293.1:0-16612 GCF_036934945.1 Oncorhynchus masou masou | reverse complement strand
TTCATGCAGTGACATCGATAGACCAGTCGTGGGTCCGGGTATTGTAGCCCAGGAGTATGCTATGAGCACAGGAGCTCTGGCTGGGCTAGCTTCAAGCTACGTGGGTGGAAACGCTGGCCAGGAGTAATCAACCAGGGTTGCGGTTTAGCTCGATAGCTAGTTGTGAAGATCCAGCTGAAAGATGTTCCGTTTGCGGTGGGAATCCGGGGTTAAAAAAAATAAATAGGTCCGTTATGCTCTGGTTAGCGTTGCGTTGTTCGAACTGGCGAGAGCTTTCCGAGCTAAGGGTTAGCTGATGACCGGTTAGCTGAAGACCGCTAGCGAGCTTCAGTTGAGGGGTTCCGGTTCCGAAGTAAATATAAATACTTTAGGAAAAGTATCTACATTGGGTGAGGCGGGTTGCAGGAGAGTATTTGGAAGCGAGCAAAAATGTTTTTAAAATGTTTTAAATGTTTTAAAATATCTAAAACGAAAAAGAGACGATATTTACAGAGAGACGATACGACAGGATGACTTACTGAGGTAAGTGCTCATGGGTGTGGAAGTGTGTGTATGAGACAGGACTGTAGTCAAATGCGCTGAATACAACAGATGAAATGCTTACTTACAAGCCCTTAACCAACAATGCAATTTTAAGAAAAATATGTGTTAAGATATTACAGATAGTTTTCAGGGTGGGCCCTGTGGCCCCCCTCCCAGCAGTGTCTTCTCTCTTCGACGTTTGACCTTATCTGGAGTTGAGTTCCACATCCCTTATTGTCCTGGTTCCACTTCCTTATCAGGAACTGAAACAAGACTGTTACCCTTTGCCTCCTTCCTTAGAAATATTCATATTCAGCAACATGTTTCCACGGAATATTAACTTTCTGTTATGCGGAGTGGAACAGGGAAACCCAAGAGCAGACTCAGACGAGGAGACAGGGATGAAGTAACAGGATGGGATATTCAGACAGGACAGACAGAACTTTACCTCAGTGTAGGAGGGAACAATACCTCTCCCATTAGACAGGATAGTCAGACAGGTCTTTACCTCAGTGTGGGAGGGAACAATACCTCTCCCATTAGACAGGATATTCAGACAGGTCTTTACCTCAGTGTGGGAGGGAACAATACCTCTCCCATTAGACAGGATAGTCAGACAGGTCTTTACCTCAGTGTGGGAGGGAACAATACCTCTCCCATTAGACAGGATAGTCAGACAGGTCTTTACCTCAGTGTGGGAGGGAACAATACCTCTCCCATTAGACAGGATAGTCAGACAGGTCTTTACCTCAGTGTAGGAGGGAACAATACCTCTCCCATTAGACAGGATAGTCAGACAGGTCTTTACCTCAGTGTGGGAGGGAACAATACCTCTCCCATTAGACAGGATAGTCAGACAGGTCTTTACCTCAGTGTGGGAGGGAACAATACCTCTCCCATTAGACAGGATAGTCAGACAGGTCTTTACCTCAGTGTGGGAGGGAACAATACCTCTCCCATTAGACAGGATATTCAGACAGGTCTTTACCTCAGTGTAGGAGGGAACAATACCTCTCCCATTAGACAGGATAGTCAGACAGGTCTTTACCTCAGTGTGGGAGGGAACAATACCTCTCCCATTAGACAGGATAGTCAGACAGGTCTTTACCTCAGTGTGGGAGGGAACAATACCTCTCCATATAGACAGGATAGTCAGACAGGTCTTTACCTCAGTGTGGGAGGGAACAATACCTCTCCATATAGACAGGATAGTCAGACAGGTCTTTACCTCAGTGTGGGAGGGAACAATACCTCTCCCATTAGACAGGATATTCAGACAGGTCTTTACCTCAGTGTGGGAGGGAACAATACCTCTCCATATAGACAGGATATTCAGACAGGTCTTTACCTCAGTGTGGGAGGGAACAATACCTCTCCCATTAGACAGGATAGTCAGACAGGTCTTTACCTCAGTGTGGGAGGGAACAATACCTCTCCCATTAGACAGGATAGTCAGACAGGTCTTTACCTCAGTGAGGGAGGGAACAATACCTCTCCCATTAGACAGGATATTCAGACAGGTCTTTACCTCAGTGTGGGAGGGAACAATACCTCTCCCATTAGACAGGATATTCAGACAGGTCTTTACCTCAGTGTGGGAGGGAACAATACCTCTCCCATTAGACAGGATAGTCAGACAGGTCTTTACCTCAGTGTGGGAGGGAACAATACCTCTCCCATTAGACAGGGTAGTCAGACAGGTCTTTACCTCAGTGTGGGAGGGAACAATACCTCTCCCATTAGACAGGATAGTCAGACAGGTCTTTACCTCAGTGTGGGAGGGAACAATACCTCTCCCATTAGACAGGATAGTCAGACAGGTCTTTACCTCAGTGTGGGGAGGGAACAATACCTCTCCCATTAGACAGGATAGTCAGACAGGTCTTTACCTCAGTGTGGGAGGGAACAATACCTCTCCCATTAGACAGGATATTCAGACAGGTCTTTACCTCAGTGTGGGAGGGAACAATACCTCTCCCATTAGACAGGATATTCAGACAGGTCTTTACCTCAGTGTGGGAGGGAACAATACCTCTCCATATAGACAGGATAGTCAGACAGGTCTTTACCTCAGTGTGGGAGGGAACAATACCTCTCCCATTAGACAGGATAGTCAGACAGGTCTTTACCTCAGTGTGGGAGGGAACAATACCTCTCCCATTAGACAGGATAGTCAGACAGGTCTTTACCTCAGTGTGGGAGGGAACAATACCTCTCCCATTAGACAGGATATTCAGACAGGTCTTTACCTCAGTGTGGGAGGGAACAATACCTCTCCCATTAGACAGGATATTCAGACAGGTCTTTACCTCAGTGTGGGAGGGAACAATACCTCTCCCATTAGACAGGATATTCAGACAGGTCTTTACCTCAGTGTAGGAGGGAACAATACCTCTCCCATTAGACAGGATAGTCAGACAGGTCTTTACCTCAGTGTGGGAGGGAACAATACCTCTCCCATTAGACAGGATAGTCAGACAGGTCTTTACCTCAGTGTAGGAGGGAACAATACCTCTCCCATTAGACAGGATAGTCAGACAGGTCTTTACCTCAGTGTGGGAGGGAACAATACCTCTCCCATTAGACAGGGTAGTCAGACAGGTCTTTACCTCAGTGTGGGAGGGAACAATACCTCTCCCATTAGACAGGATAGTCAGACAGGTCTTTACCTCAGTGTGGGAGGGAACAATACCTCTCCCATTAGACAGGATAGTCAAACAGGTCTTTACCTCAGTGTGGGAGGAAACACTTTGTCTACCGTTTGACAGGTAGAGCCCCAACAACAACATGACCAATATTCATCTAGCAGTAAAACTGATTTGTGAAAGAAAATGCATTATTCATACACATCAGACCATGTTTATAATCAAATGTATCCATGACCTATGTTTTTAATTGATCTAATGCAAAACATTTCATTAAATGAGAAATGACGTGACCTTAAACCGTGTCTTGTGAGCCACATCTCTGCATGCCTTGTATAATGTTATAACCGCTGACAACAAATGCTTTAGAAATCAGTTGATTGCTTTGTACTCTGTTTGTGCCTCTATAGTAGCTCTACAACTAATAGTCATGTAATATATCTGAATCTGCAGTCTGTCTAATCACCCTTTTTATTCAGACGACAACAAGAGGAGGCATCAGATTACGAGAAAACTGGATGAGAACAAGCAGCCTTGACAGCTGCCATCGTTCAACTTCACGAGCAGCAGACAGAGTTTAGGCTCCCAACAGTGGAGGAGCTGCTCAATACTGACAACTTTGTGTGGCCTCGAGAGAGACTTGGCACCAGTAAGAAACATGATTGCAGAAGGTATCTATTGTGATTGAATATTTAACTTCAGCATAGGATACAATGATTGCTGTTCTTCTGTTATATACCTCTGTGAGTTTCCATCTCACAGGCAACAGCCATCTGGGCTCCAGAGTGGAGCAGGGGTCTAAGACACTGCATCTCAGTGCTATGTGGGGGGCTCCAGAGTGGAGCAGGGGTCTAAGACACTGCATCTCAGTGCTATGTGGGGGGCTACAGAGTGGAGCAGGGGTCTAAGACACTGCATCTCAGTGCTATGTGGGGGGCTACAGAGTGGAGCAGGGGTCTAAGACACTGCATCTCAGTGCTATGTGGGGGGCTACAGATTGGAGCAGGGGTCTAAGACACTATCTCAGTGCTATGTGGGGGGCTCCAGAGTGGAGCAGGGGTCTAAGACACTGCATCTCAGTGCTATATGGGGGGCTCCAGAGTGGAGCAGGGGTCTAAGACACTGCATCTCAGTGCTATGTGGGGGGCTCCAGAGTGGAGCAGGGGTCTAAGACACTGCATCTCAGTGCTATGTGGGGGGTTCCAGAGTGGAGCAGGGGTCTAAGACACTGCATCTCAGTGCTATATGGGGATCCCAGAGTGGAGCAGGGGTCTAAGACACTGCATCTCAGTGCTATATGGGGGGCTCCAGAGTGTAGCAGGGGTCTAAGACACTGCATCTCAGTGCTATGTGGGAGGGCTCCTGAGTGGAGCAGGGGTCTAAGACACTGCATCTCAGTGCTATATGGGGATCCCAGAGTGGAGCAGGGGTCTAAGACACTGCATCTCAGTGCTATATGGGGGGCTCCAGAGTGTAGCAGGGGTCTAAGACACTGCATCTCAGTGCTATGTGGGAGGGCTCCTGAGTGGAGCAGGGGTCTAAGACACTGCATCTCAGTGCTATATGGGGATCCCAGAGTGGAGCAGGGGTCTAAGACACTGCATCTCAGTGCTATATGGGGGGCTCCAGAGTGTAGCAGGGGTCTAAGACACTGCATCTCAGTGCTATGTGTGGGGCTCCAGAGTGGAGCAGGGGTCTAAGACAATGCATCTCAGTGCTATATGGGGATCCCAGAGTGGAGCAGGGGTCTAAGACACTGCATCTCAGTGCTATATGGGGGGCTCCAGAGTGTAGCAGGGGTCTAAGACACTGCATCTCAGTGCTATGTGGGGGGCTCCAGAGTGGAGCAGCGGTCTAAGGCACTGCATCTCAGTGCTATATGGGGGGTTCCTGAGTGGAGCAGGGGTCTAAGACACTGCATCTCAGTGCTATGTGGGGGGTTCCAGAGTGGAGCAGGGGTCTAAGACACTGCATCTCAGTGCTATATGGGGGGCTCCAGAGTGGATCAGGGGTCTAAGACACTGCATCTCAGTGCTATATGGGGGGCTCCAGAGTGGAGCAGGGGTCTAAGACACTGCATCTCGGGGCTATGTGGGAGGTCTCCAGAGTGGAAAAGGGGTCTAAGACAATGCATCTCAGTGCTATGTGGGGGGCTCTGAGTGGAGCAGGGGTCTACGACACTGCATCTCAGTGCTATATGGGCGGCTCCAGAGTGGAGCAGGGGTCTAAGACACTGCATCTCAGTGCTATATGGGGGGCTCCAGAGTGGAGCAGGTGTCTAAGACACTGCATCTCAGTGCTATATGGGGGGCTCCAGAGTGGATCAGGGGTCTAAGACACTGCATCTCAGTGCTATATGGGGGGCTCCAGAGTGGAGCAGGGGTCTAAGACACTGCATCTCGGGGCTATGTGGGAGGTCTCCAGAGTGGAAAAGGGGTCCAAGACACTGCATCTAGTGCTATATGGGGGGCTCCAGAGTGGAGCAGGGGTCTAAGACACTGCATCTCAGTGCTATATGGGGGGCTCCAGAGTGGAGCAGGTGTCTAAGACACTGCATCTGAGTGCTATGTGGGGGGCTCTAGAGTGGAGCAGCAGTCGAAGGCACTGCATCTCAGTGCTATGTGGGGGGCTCCAGAGTGGAGCAGGGGTCTAAGACACTGCATCTCAGTGCTATGTGGGAGCTCCAGAGTGGATCAGGGGTCTAAGACACTGCATCTCAGTGCTATGTGGGGGGCTCCAGAGTGGAGCAGGGGTCTAAGACACTTCATCTCAGTGCTATGTGGGGGGGCTTCTGAGTGAAGCAGGGTCTAAGACACTGCATCTCAGTGCTATGTGGGGGGGGCTCCAGAGTGGGGCAGGGGTCTAAGACACTGCATCTCAGTGCTATATGGGGATCCCAGAGTGGAGCAGGGGTCTAAGACACTGCATCTCAGTGCTATATGGGGGGCTCCAGAGTGGAGCAGGGGTCGAAGACACTGCATCTCAGTGCTATGTGGGGGGCTACAGAGTGGAGCAGGGGTCTAAGACACTGCATCTCAGTGCTATGTGGGGGGCTACAGATTGGAGCAGGGGTCTAAGACACTATCTCAGTGCTATGTGGGGGGCTCCAGAGTGGAGCAGGGGTCTAAGACACTGCATCTCAGTGCTATATGGGGGGCTCCAGAGTGGAGCAGGGGTCTAAGACACTGCATCTCAGTGCTATGTGGGCGCTCCAGAGTGGAATAGGGGTCTAAGACACTGCATCTCAGTGCTATGTGGGGGGGCTTCTGAGTGAAGCAGGGTCTAAGACACTGCATCTCAGTGCTATATGGGGGGCTCCAGAGTGGAGCAGGGGTCTAAGACACTGCATCTCAGTGCTATGTGGGGGCTCCAGAGTGGAGCAGGGGTCGAAGACACTGCATCTCAGTGCTATGTGGGGGGCTCCAGAGTGGAGCAGCAGTCGAAGGCACTGCATCTCAGTGCTATGTGGGGGGCTCCAGAGTGGAGCAGGGGTCTAAGACACTGCATCTCAGTGCTATATGGGGGGCTCCAGAGTGGAGCAGGGGTCTAAGACACTGCATCTCAGTGCTATGTGGGGAGCTCCAGAGTGGAGCAGGGGTCTAAGACACTGCATCTCAGTGCTATGTGGGGGGCTCCAGAGTGGAGCAGGGGTCTAAGACACTGCATCTCAGTGCTATGTGGGGGGCTCCAGAGTGGAGCAAGGGTCTAAGACAATGCATCTCAGTGCTATGTGGGGGGCTCCAGAGTGGAGCAGGGGTCTAAGACACTGCATCTCAGTGCTATGTGGGGGGCTCCAGAGTGGAGCAGCGGTCTAAGGCACTGCATCTCAGTGCTATATGGGGGGTTCCTGAGTGGAGCAGGGGTCTAAGACACTGCATCTCAGTGCTATATGGGGGGCTCCAGAGTGGATCAGGGGTCTAAGACACTGCATCTCAGTGCTATATGGGGGGCTCCAGAGTGGAGCAGGGGTCTAAGACACTGCATCTCGGGGCTATGTGGGAGGTCTCCAGAGTGGAAAAGGGGTCCAAGACACTGCATCTAGTGCTATATGGGGGGCTCCAGAGTGGAGCAGGGGTCTAAGACACTGCATCTCAGTGCTATATGGGGGGCTCCAGAGTGGAGCAGGTGTCTAAGACACTGCATCTGAGTGCTATGTGGGGGGCTCTAGAGTGGAGCAGCAGTCGAAGGCACTGCATCTCAGTGCTATGTGGGGGGCTCCAGAGTGGAGCAGGGGTCTAAGACACTGCATCTCAGTGCTATGTGGGAGCTCCAGAGTGGATCAGGGGTCTAAGACACTGCATCTCAGTGCTATGTGGGGGGCTCCAGAGTGGAGCAGGGGTCTAAGACACTGCATCTCAGTGCTATGTGGGGGCTTCTGAGTGAAGCAGGGTCTAAGACACTGCATCTCAGTGCTATATGGGGGGCTCCAGAGTGGAGCAGGGGTCGAAGACACTGCATCTCAGTGCTATGTGGGGGGCTCCAGAGTGGAAAAGTTGTCGAAGACACTGCATCTCTGTGCTATATGGGGGCTCCAGAGTGGAGCAGGGGTCTAAGACACTGCATCTCAGTGCTATGTGGGGGCTCCAGAGTGGAGCAGGGGTCTAAGACACTGCATCTCAGTGCTATGTGGGCGCTCCAGAGTGGAATAGGGGTCTAAGACACTGCATCTCAGTGCTATGTGGGGGGCTTCTGAGTGAAGCAGGGTCTAAGACACTGCATCTCAGTGCTATATGGGGGGCTCCAGAGTGGAGCAGGGGTCTAAGACACTGCATCTCAGTGCTATGTGGGGGGCTCCAGAGTGGAGCAGGGGTCTAAGACACTGCATCTCAATGCTATGTGGGGGGCTCCAGAGTGGAGCAGGGGTCTAAGACACTGCATCTCAGTGCTATGTGGGGGGCTCCAGAGTGGAGCAGGGGTCTAAGACACTGCATCTCAGTGCTATGTGGGGGGCTCCAGAGTGGAGCAGCGGTCTAAGACACTGCATCTCAGTGCTATGTGGGGGGCTTCTGAGTGAAGCAGGGTCTAAGACACTGCATCTCAGTGCTATATGGGGGGCTCCAGAGTGGAGCAGGGGTCGAAGACACTGCATCTCAGTGCTATGTGGGGGGCTCCAGAGTGGAAAAGTTGTCGAAGACACTGCATCTCTGTGCTATATGGGGGGCTCCAGAGTGGAGCAGGGGTCTAAGACACTGCATCTCAGTGCTATGTGGGGGGCTCCAGAGTGGAGCAGGGGTCTAAGACACTGCATCTCAGTGCTATGTGGGCGCTCCAGAGTGGAATAGGGGTCTAAGACACTGCATCTCAGTGCTATGTGGGGGCTTCTGAGTGAAGCAGGGTCTAAGACACTGCATCTCAGTGCTATATGGGGGCTCCAGAGTGGAGCAGGGGTCTAAGACACTGCATCTCAGTGCTATGTGGGGGGCTCCAGAGTGGAGCAGGGGTCTAAGACACTGCATCTCAGTGCTATGTGGGGGGCTCCAGAGTGGAGCAGCGGTCTAAGGCACTGCATCTCAGTGCTATATGGGGGGTTCCTGAGTGGAGCAGGGGTCTAAGACACTGCATCTCAGTGCTATGTGGGGGGTTCCAGAGTGGAGCAGGGGTCTAAGACACTGCATCTCAGTGCTATGTGGGAGGGCTCCTGAGTGGAGCAGGGGTCTAAGACACTGCATCTCAATGCTATGTGGGGGGCTCCAGAGTGGAGCAGGGGTCTAAGACACTGCATCTCAGTGCTATGTGGGGGGCTCCAGAGTGGAGCAGGGGTCTAAGACACTGCATCTCAGTGCTATGTGGGGGGCTCCAGAGTGGAGCAGCGGTCTAAGGCACTGCATCTCAGTGCTATATGGGGGTTCCTGAGTGGAGCAGGGGTCTAAGACACTGCATCTCAGTGCTATGTGTGGGGCTCCAGAGTGGAGCAGGGGTCTAAGACACTGCATCTAGTGCTATGTGGGGGGCTCCAGACTGGAGCAGCGGTCGAAGGCACTGCATCTCAGTGCTATGTGATGGGCTCCAGAGTGGAGCAGGGGTCTAAGACAATGCATCTCAGTGCTATATGGGGATCCCAGAGTGGAGCAGGGGTCTAAGACACTGCATCTCAGTGCTATATGGGGGGCTCCAGAGTGGAGCAGGTGTCTAAGACACTGCATCTGAGTGCTATGTGGGGGGCTCTAGAGTGGAGCAGCAGTCGAAGGCACTGCATCTCAGTGCTATGTGGGGGGCTCCAGAGTGGAGCAGGGGTCTAAGACACTGCATCTCAGTGCTATGTGGGAGCTCCAGAGTGGATCAGGGGTCTAAGACACTGCATCTCAGTGCTATGTGGGGGGCTCCAGAGTGGAGCAGGGGTCTAAGACACTTCATCTCAGTGCTATGTGGGGGGCTTCTGAGTGAAGCAGGGTCTAAGACACTGCATCTCAGTGCTATGTGGGGGGGGGGCTCCAGAGTGGGGCAGGGGTCTAAGACACTGCATCTCAGTGCTATATGGGGATCCCAGAGTGGAGCAGGGGTCTAAGACACTGCATCTCAGTGCTATATGGGGGGCTCCAGAGTGGAGCAGGGGTCGAAGACACTGCATCTCAGTGCTATGTGGGGGGCTACAGAGTGGAGCAGGGGTCTAAGACACTGCATCTCAGTGCTATGTGGGGGGCTACAGATTGGAGCAGGGGTCTAAGACACTATCTCAGTGCTATGTGGGGGGCTCCAGAGTGGAGCAGGGGTCTAAGACACTGCATCTCAGTGCTATATGGGGGGCTCCAGAGTGGAGCAGGGGTCTAAGACACTGCATCTCAGTGCTATGTGGGCGCTCCAGAGTGGAATAGGGGTCTAAGACACTGCATCTCAGTGCTATGTGGGGGGCTTCTGAGTGAAGCAGGGTCTAAGACACTGCATCTCAGTGCTATATGGGGGCTCCAGAGTGGAGCAGGGGTCTAAGACACTGCATCTCAGTGCTATGTGGGGGCTCCAGAGTGGAGCAGGGGTCGAAGACACTGCATCTCAGTGCTATGTGGGGGGCTCCAGAGTGGAGCAGCAGTCGAAGGCACTGCATCTCAGTGCTATGTGGGGGGCTCCAGAGTGGAGCAGGGGTCTAAGACACTGCATCTCAGTGCTATATGGGGGGCTCCAGAGTGGAGCAGGGGTCTAAGACACTGCATCTCAGTGCTATGTGGGAGCTCCAGAGTGGAGCAGGGGTCTAAGACACTGCATCTCAGTGCTATGTGGGGGCTCCAGAGTGGAGCAGGGGTCTAAGACACTGCATCTCAGTGCTATGTGGGGGCTCCAGAGTGGAGCAAGGGTCTAAGACAATGCATCTCAGTGCTATGTGGGGGGCTCCAGAGTGGAGCAGGGGTCTAAGACACTGCATCTCAGTGCTATGTGGGGGGCTCCAGAGTGGAGCAGCGGTCTAAGGCACTGCATCTCAGTGCTATATGGGGGGTTCCTGAGTGGAGCAGGGGTCTAAGACACTGCATCTCAGTGCTATATGGGGGGCTCCAGAGTGGATCAGGGGTCTAAGACACTGCATCTCAGTGCTATATGGGGGGCTCCAGAGTGGAGCAGGGGTCTAAGACACTGCATCTCGGGGCTATGTGGGAGGTCTCCAGAGTGGAAAAGGGGTCCAAGACACTGCATCTAGTGCTATATGGGGGGCTCCAGAGTGGAGCAGGGGTCTAAGACACTGCATCTCAGTGCTATATGGGGGGCTCCAGAGTGGAGCAGGTGTCTAAGACACTGCATCTGAGTGCTATGTGGGGGGCTCTAGAGTGGAGCAGCAGTCGAAGGCACTGCATCTCAGTGCTATGTGGGGGGCTCCAGAGTGGAGCAGGGGTCTAAGACACTGCATCTCAGTGCTATGTGGGAGCTCCAGAGTGGATCAGGGGTCTAAGACACTGCATCTCAGTGCTATGTGGGGGGCTCCAGAGTGGAGCAGGGGTCTAAGACACTGCATCTCAGTGCTATGTGGGGGGGCTTCTGAGTGAAGCAGGGTCTAAGACACTGCATCTCAGTGCTATATGGGGGCTCCAGAGTGGAGCAGGGGTCGAAGACACTGCATCTCAGTGCTATGTGGGGGGCTCCAGAGTGGAAAAGTTGTCGAAGACACTGCATCTCTGTGCTATATGGGGGGCTCCAGAGTGGAGCAGGGGTCTAAGACACTGCATCTCAGTGCTATGTGGGGGGCTCCAGAGTGGAGCAGGGGTCTAAGACACTGCATCTCAGTGCTATGTGGGCGCTCCAGAGTGGAATAGGGGTCTAAGACACTGCATCTCAGTGCTATGTGGGGGGGCTTCTGAGTGAAGCAGGGTCTAAGACACTGCATCTCAGTGCTATATGGGGGGCTCCAGAGTGGAGCAGGGGTCTAAGACACTGCATCTCAGTGCTATGTGGGGGGCTCCAGAGTGGAGCAGGGGTCTAAGACACTGCATCTCAATGCTATGTGGGGGGCTCCAGAGTGGAGCAGGGGTCTAAGACACTGCATCTCAGTGCTATGTGGGGGGCTCCAGAGTGGAGCAGGGGTCTAAGACACTGCATCTCAGTGCTATGTGGGGGGCTCCAGAGTGGAGCAGCGGTCTAAGACACTGCATCTCAGTGCTATGTGGGGGGCTTCTGAGTGAAGCAGGGTCTAAGACACTGCATCTCAGTGCTATATGGGGGCTCCAGAGTGGAGCAGGGGTCGAAGACACTGCATCTCAGTGCTATGTGGGGGGCTCCAGAGTGGAAAAGTTGTCGAAGACACTGCATCTCTGTGCTATATGGGGGCTCAGAGTGGAGCAGGGGTCTAAGACACTGCATCTCAGTGCTATGTGGGGGGCTCCAGAGTGGAGCAGGGGTCTAAGACACTGCATCTCAGTGCTATGTGGGCGCTCCAGAGTGGAATAGGGGTCTAAGACACTGCATCTCAGTGCTATGTGGGGGGGCTTCTGAGTGAAGCAGGGTCTAAGACACTGCATCTCAGTGCTATATGGGGGGCTCCAGAGTGGAGCAGGGGTCTAAGACACTGCATCTCAGTGCTATGTGGGGTGCTCCAGAGTGGAGCAGGGGTCTAAGACACTGCATCTCAGTGCTATGTGGGGGCTCCAGAGTGGAGCAGCGGTCTAAGGCACTGCATCTCAGTGCTATATGGGGGTTCCTGAGTGGAGCAGGGGTCTAAGACACTGCATCTCAGTGCTATGTGGGGGTTCCAGAGTGGAGCAGGGGTCTAAGACACTGCATCTCAGTGCTATGTGGGAGGGCTCCTGAGTGGAGCAGGGGTCTAAGACACTGCATCTCAATGCTATGTGGGGGCTCCAGAGTGGAGCAGGGGTCTAAGACACTGCATCTCAGTGCTATGTGGGGGGCTCCAGAGTGGAGCAGGGGTCTAAGACACTGCATCTCAGTGCTATGTGGGGGCTCCAGAGTGGAGCAGCGGTCTAAGGCACTGCATCTCAGTGCTATATGGGGGGTTCCTGAGTGGAGCAGGGGTCTAAGACACTGCATCTCAGTGCTATGTGTGGGGCTCCAGAGTGGAGCAGGGGTCTAAGACACTGCATCTAGTGCTATGTGGGGGGCTCCAGACTGGAGCAGCGGTCGAAGGCACTGCATCTCAGTGCTATGTGATGGGCTCCAGAGTGGAGCAGGGGTCTAAGACAATGCATCTCAGTGCTATATGGTGATCCCAGAGTGGAGCAGGGGTCTAAGACACTGCATCTCAGTGCTATATGGGGGGCTCCAGAGTGTAGCAGGGGTCTAAGACACTGCATCTCAGTGCTATATGGGGGGCTCCTGAGTGGAGCAGGGGTCTAAGACACTGCATCTCAGTGCTATGTGGGGGGCTCCAGAGTGGAGCAGGGGTCTAAGACACTGCATCTCAGTGCTATGTGGGGGCTCCAGAGTGGAGCAGGGGTCTAAGACACTGCATCTCAGTGCTATATGGGGATCCCAGAGTGGAGCAGGGGTCTAAGACAATGCATCTCAGTGCTATATGGGGATCCCAGAGTGGAGCAGGGGTCTAAGACACTGCATCTCAGTGCTATATGGGGGGCTCCAGAGTGTAGCAGGGGTCTAAGACACTGCATCTCAGTGCTATGTGGGGGGGCTACTGAGTGGAGCAGGGGTCTAAGACACTGCATCTCAGTGCTATATGGGGGGCTCCAGAGTGGAGCAGGGGTCTAAGACACTGCATCTAGTGCTATGTGGGAGGGCTACTGAGTGGAGCAGGGGTCTAAGACACTGCATCTCAGTGCTATATGGGGATCCCAGAGTGGAGCAGGGGTCTAAGACACTGCATCTCAGTGCTATATGGGGGGCTCCAGAGTGGAGCAGGGGTCTAAGACACTGCATCTCAGTGCTATGTGGGGGCTCCAGAGTGGAGCAGGGATCTAAGACACTGCATCTCAGTGCTATATGGGGGGCTCCAGAGTGGAGCAGGGGTCTAAGACACTGCATCTCAGTGCTCTATGGGGGGCTCCAGAGTGGAGCAGGGGTCGAAGACACTGCATCTACTGCTATGTGGGGGGCTCCAGAGTGGAGCAGGGGTCTAAGACACTGCATCTCAGTGCTATATGGGGGGCTCCAGAGTGGAGCAGGGGTCTAAGACACTGCATCTCAGTGCTATATGGGGGGTTTCTGAGTGGAGCAGGGGTCTAAGACACTGCATCTCAGTGCTATATGGGGGGCTCCAGAGTGGAGCAGGGGTCTAAGACACTGCATCTCAGTGCTATGTGGGGGCTCCAGAGTGGAGCAGGGGTCTAAGACACTGCATCTCAGTGCTATATGGGGGGCTCCAGAGTGGAGCAGGGGTCTAAGACACTGCATCTCAGTGCTATATGGGGGCTCCAGAGTGGAGCAGGGGTCGAAGACACTGCATCTACTGCTATGTGGGGGGCTCCAGAGTGGAGCAGGGGTCTAAGACACTGCATCTCAGTGCTATATGGGGGGCTCCAGAGTGGAGCAGGGGTCGAAGACACTGCATCTGGTGCTATGTGGGGGGCTCCAGAGTGGAGCAGGGGTCTAAGACACTGCATCTCAGTGCTATGTGGGGGCTCCAGAGTGGAGCAGGGGTCTAAGACACTGCATCTAGTGCTATGTGGGGGCTCCAGAGTGGAGCAGGGGTCTAAGACACTGCATCTAGTGCTATGTGGGGGGCTCCAGAGTGGAGCAGGGGTCTAAGACACTGCATTTCAGTGCTTTGTGTGGGGCTCCAGAGTGGAAAAGGGGTCTAAGACAATGCATCTCAGTGCTATGTGGGGGGCTCTGAGTGGAGCAGGGGTCTACGACACTGCATCTCAGTGCTATATGGGCGGCTCCAGAGTGGAGCAGGGGTCTAAGACACTGCATCTCAGTGCTATATGGGGGGCTCCAGAGTGGAGCAGGGGTCTGAGACACTGCATCTCGGGGCTATGTGGGAGGTCTCCAGAGTGGAAAAGGGGTCCAAGACAGTGCATCTAGTGCTATATGGGGGGCTCCAGAGTGGAGCAGGGGTCTAAGACACTGCATCTCAGTGCTATATGGGGGGCTCCAGAGTGGAGCAGGTGTCTAAGACACTGCATCTGAGTGCTATGTGGGGGGCTCTAGAGTGGAGCAGCAGTCGAAGGCACTGCATCTCAGTGCTATGTGGGGGGCTCCAGAGTGAAGCAGGGGTCTAAGACACTGCATCTCAGTGCTATGTGTGGGGCTCCTTAGTGGAGCAGGGGTCTAAGACACTGCATCTGAGTGCTATGTGGGGGGCTCCAGAGTGGAGCAGCAGTCGAAGGCACTGCATCTCAGTGCTATGTGGGGGGCTCCAGAGTGGAGCAGGGGTCTAAGACACTGCATCTCAGTGCTATGTGGGAGCTCCAGAGTGGATCAGGGGTCTAAGACACTGCATCTCAGTGCTATGTGGGGGCTCCAGAGTGGAGCAGGGGTCTAAGACACTGCATCTCAGTGCTATGTGGGGGGCTTCTGAGTGAAGCAGGGTCTAAGACACTGCATCTCAGTGCTATATGGGGGCTCCAGAGTGGAGCAGGGGTCGAAGACACTGCATCTCAGTGCTATGTGGGGGCTCCAGAGTGGAAAAGTTGTCCAAGACACTGCATCTCAGTGCTATATGGGGCTCCAGAGTGGAGCAGGGGTCTAAGACACTGCATCTCAGTGCTATGTGGGGGCTCCAGAGTGGAGCAGGGGTCGAAGACACTGCATCTCAGTGCTATGTGGGGGCTCCAGAGTGGTGCAGGGGTCTAAGACACTGCATCTCAGTGCTATGTGGGCGCTCCAGAGTGGAATAGGGGTCTAAGACACTGCATCTCAGTGCTATGTGGGGGGCTTCTGAGTGAAGCAGGGTCTAAGACACTGCATCTCAGTGCTATATGGGGGGCTCCAGAGTGGAGCAGGGGTCTAAGACACTGCATCTCAGTGCTATGTGGGGGCTCCAGAGTGGAGCAGGGGTCGAAGACACTGCATCTCAGTGCTATGTGGGGGCTCCAGAGTGGAAAAGGGGTCGAAGACACTGCATCTCAGTGCTATGTGGGGGGCTCCAGAGTGGAGCAGCAGTCGAAGGCACTGCATCTCAGTGCTATGTGGGGGCTCAGAGTGGAGCAGGGGTCTAAGACACTGCATCTCAGTGCTATATGGGGGGCTCCAGAGTGGAGCAGGGGTCTAAGACACTGCATCTCAGTGCTATGTGGGGAGCTCCAGAGTGGAGCAGGGGTCTAAGACACTGCATCTCAATGCTATGTGGGGGGCTCCAGAGTGGAGCAGGGGTCTAAGACACTGCATCTCAATGCTATGTGGGGGGCTCCAGAGTGGAGCAGCGGTCGAAGGCACTGCATCTCAGTGCTATGTGATGGGCTCCAGAGTGGAGCAGGGGTCTAAGACATTGCATCTCAGTCCTGTGTGGGAGGGCTCCTGAGTGGAGCAGGGGTCTAAGACACTGCATCTCAGTGCTATGTGGGGGGCTCCAGAGTGGAGCAGCGGTCGAAGGCACTGCATCTCAGTGCTATGTGGGGGGCTCCAGAGTGGAGCAGGGGTCTAAGACACTGCATCTCAGTCCTGTGTGGGAGGGCTCCTGAGTGGAGCAGGGGTCTAAGACACTGCATCTCAGTGCTATGTGGGGGGCTCCAGAGTGGAGCAGCGGTCGAAGGCACTGCATCTCAGTGCTATGTGGGGGGCTCCAGAGTGGAGCAGCGGTCGAAGGCACTGCATCTCAGTGCTATGTGATGGGCTCCAGAGTGGAGCAGGGGTCTAAGACACTGCATCTCAGTCCTGTGTGGGAGGGCTCCTGAGTGGAGCAGGGGTCTAAGACACTGCATCTCAGTGCTATGTGGGGGGCTCCAGAGTGGAGCAGCGGTCGAAGGCACTGCATCTCAGTGCTATGTGGGGGGCTCCAGAGTGGAGCAGCGGTCTAAGACACTGCATCTCAGTGCTATGTGGGGGGCTCCAGAGTGGAGCAGCGGTTGAAGGCACTGCATCTCAGTGCTAGATGTGTCGCTACAGACACCCTGTTT
>NW_027013292.1:0-16614 GCF_036934945.1 Oncorhynchus masou masou | reverse complement strand
CATCTCTACTTACCCATCCTCTCTCTCTTCAGACCACACTCTATGCAACCATCCCAAATGGCACCCTATTCCCTATATTGTGCACTACTTTTGACCAGAGTTTGGCTTTATATAGGGAATAGGGTGCCATTTAGGATGCAGACAACTGAATATTCTGATGCAATACATTAGATACATGTGAAATGCATATTGCTTTATTTTTTACCGCAAGGCCGGTTAATACGGCAAAGGTCGGGGGTTCGATACCCATACTGGACAGTCATTTTTTGGGGCTCCTGAGTGGGGCAGCGGTCTAAGACACTGCTTCTCAGTGCTAGAGGTGTCACTACAGACCCTGGTTCAGAGGGGCGTCACTACAGACCCTGGTTCAGTGGTCTAAGACACTGCATCTCAGTGCTAGAGGCGTCACTACAGACACCCTGGTTCAGTGGTCTAAGACACTGCATCTCAGTGCTAGAGGCGTCACTACAGACACCCTGGTTCAGTGGTCTAAGACACTGCATCTCAGTGCTAGAGGCGTCACTACAGACACCCTGGTTCAGTGGTCTAAGGCACTGCATCTCAGTGCTAGAGGCGTCACTACAGACCCTGGTTCAGTGGTCTAAGGCACTGCATCTCAGTGCTAGAGGCGTCACTACAGACACCCTGGTTCAGTGGTCTAAGACACTGCATCTCAGTGCTAGAGGCGTCACTACAGACACCCTGGTGCAGTGGTCTAAGACACTGCATCTCAGTGCTAGAGGTGTCACTACAGATACCCTGGTTCAGCGGTCTAAGACACTGCATCTCAGTGCTAGAGGCGTCACTACAGACACCCTGGTTCAGTGGTCTAAGACACTGCATCTCAGTGCTAGAGGCGTCACTACAGACACCCTGGTTCAGCGGTCTAAGACACTGCATCTCAGTGCTAGAGGCGTCACAACAGACACCCTGGTTCAGTGGTCTAAGGCACTGCATCTCAGTGCTAGAGGCGTCACTACAGACACCCTGGTTAAGCGGTCTAAGACACTGCATCTCAGTGCTAGAGGCGTCACTACAGACACCCTGGTTCAGTGGTCTAAGACACTGCATCTCAGTGCTAGAGGCGTCACTACAGACACCCTGGTTCAGTGGTCTAAGACACTGCATCTCAGTGCTAGAGGTGTCACTACAGATACCCTGGTTCAGTGGTCTAAGACACTGCATCTCAGTGCTAGAGGCGTCACTACAGACACCCTGGTTCAGTGGTCTAAGACACTGCATCTCAGTGCTAGAGGCGTCACTACAGACACCCTGGTTCAGTGGTCTAAGACACTGCATCTCAATGCTAGAGGTGTCACTACAGACACCCTGGTTCAGAGGTCTAAGACACTACATCTCAATGCTAGAGGTGTCACTACAGACACCCTGGTTCAGAGGTCTAAGACACTACATCTCAATGCTAGAGGTGTCACTACAGACACCCTGGTTCAGAGGTCTAAGACACTACATCTCAATGCTAGAGGCGTCACTACAGATACCCTGGTTCAGTGGTCTAAGACACTGCATCTCAGTGCTAGAGGTGTCACTACAGACACCCTGGTTCAGCGGTCTAAGACACTGCATCTCAGTGCTAGAGGTGTCACTACAGACACCCTGGTTCAGCGGTCTAAGACACTGCATCTCAGTGCTAGAGGTGTCACTACAGATACCCTGGTTCAGTGGTCTAAGACACTACATCTCAATGCTAGAGGTGTCACTACAGATACCCTGGTTCAGTGGTCTAAGACACTACATCTCAATGCTAGAGGTGTCACTACAGATACCCTGGTTCAGTGGTCTAAGACACTACATCTCAATGCTAGAGGTGTCACTACAGATACCCTGGTTCAGTGGTCTAAGACACTACATCTCAATGCTAGAGGCGTCACTACAGATACCCTGGTTCAGTGGTCTAAGACACTACATCTCAATGCTAGAGGCGTCACTACAGATACCCTGGTTCAGTGGTCTAAGACACTACATCTCAATGCTAGAGGCGTCACTACAGATACCCTGGTTCAGTGGTCTAAGACACTGCATCACAGTGCTAGAGGCGTCACTACAGACCCTGGTTCAGAGGGGCGTCACTACAGACCCTGGTTCAGTGGTCTAAGACACTGCATCTCAGTGCTAGAGGCGTCACTACAGACCCTGGTTCAGTGGTCTAAGACACTGCATCTCAGTGCTAGAGGTGTCACTACAGACCCTGGTTCAGTGGTCTAAGACACTGCATCACAGTGCTAGAGGCGTCACTACAGATACCCTGGTTCAGTGGTCTAAGACACTGCATCACAGTGCTAGAGGCGTCACTACAGACCCTGGTTCAGAGGGGCGTCACTACAGACCCTGGTTCAGTGGTCTAAGACACTGCATCTCAGTGCTAGAGGCGTCACTACAGACCCTGGTTCAGTGGTCTAAGACACTGCATCTCAGTGCTAGAGGTGTCACTACAGACCCTGGTTCAGTGGTCTAAGACACTGCATCTCAGTGCTAGAGGCGTCACTACAGACCCTGGTTCAGTGGTCTAAGGCACTGCATCTCAGTGCTAGAGGTGTCACTACAGATACCCTGGTTCAGTGGTCTAAGGCACTGCATCTCAGTGCTAGAGGTGTCACTACAGACACCCTGGTTCAGTGGTCTAAGGCACTGCATCTCAGTGCTAGAGGCGTCACTACAGACCCTGGTTCAGTGGTCTAAGACACTGCATCTCAGTGCTAGAGGTGTCACTACAGATACCCTGGTTCAGTGGTCTAAGGCACTGCATCTCAGTGCTAGAGGTGTCACTACAGACACCCTGGTTCAGCGGTCTAAGACACTGCATCACAGTGCTGTTTCACTACAGATACTGGTTCAGTGGTCTAAGACACTGCATCACAGTGCTAGAGGTGTCACTACAGACACCCTGGTTCAGTGGTCTAAGACACTGCATCTCAGTGCTAGAGGTGTCACTACAGACACCCTGGTTCAGTGGTCTAAGACACTGCATCTCAGTGCTAGAGGCGTCACTACAGACACCCTGGTTCAGTGGTCTAAGACACTGCATCACAGTGCTAGAGGTGTCACTACAGACCCTGGTTCAGCGGTCTAAGACACTGCATCTCAGTGCTAGAGGCGTCACTACAGACACCCTGGTTCAGTGGTCTAAGACACTGCATCTCAGTGCTAGAGGCGTCACTACAGACACCCTGGTTCAGTGGTCTAAGACACTGCATCTCAGTGCTAGAGGTGTCACTACAGACACCCTGGTTCAGCGGTCTAAGACACTGCATCTCAGTGCTAGAGGCGTCACTACAGACACCCTGGTTCAGTGGTCTAAGGCACTGCTTCTCAGTGCTAGAGGCGTCACTACAGACACCCTGGTTCAGCGGTCTAAGACACTGCATCACAGTGCTAGAGGCGTCACTACAGACACCCTGGTTCAGCGGTCTAAGACACTGCATCACAGTGCTAGAGGCGTCACTACAGACACCCTGGTTCAGCGGTCTAAGACACTGCATCTCAGTGCTAGAGGCGTCACTACAGACCCTGGTTCAGAGGGGCGTCACTACAGACACCCTGGTTCAGCGGTCTAAGACACTGCATCTCAGTGCTAGAGGCGTCACTACAGACCCTGGTTCAGAGGGGCGTCACTACAGACACCCTGGTTCAGTGGTCTAAGACACTGCATCTCAGTGCTAGAGGCGTCACTACAGACCCTGGTTCAGCGGTCTAAGACACTGCATCTCAGTGCTAGAGGCGTCACTACAAAACCCTGGTTCAGCGGTCTAAGACACTGCATCTCAGTGCTAGAGGCGTCACTACAAAACCCTGGTTCAGTGGTCTAAGACACTGCATCACAGTGCTAGAGGTGTCACTACAGACCCTGGTTCAGTGGTCTAAGACACTGCATCTCAGTGCTAGAGGCGTCACTACAGACACCCTGGTTCAGCGGTCTAAGACACTGCATCTCAGTGCTAGAGGTGTCACTACAGACACCCTGGTTCAGTGGTCTAAGACACTGCATCTCAGTGCTAGAGGCATCACTACAGACACCCTGGTTCAGTGGTCTAAGACACTGCATCTCAGTGCTAGAGGTGTCACTACAGACACCCTGGTTCAGTGGTCTAAGACACTGCATCTCAGTGCTAGAGGCATCACTACAGACCCTGGTTCAGTGGTCTAAGACACTGCATCTCAGTGCTAGAGGCGTCACTACAGACACCCTGGTTCAGCGGTCTAAGACACTGCATCTCAGTGCTAGAGGTGTCACTACAGACACCCTGGTTCAGTGGTCTAAGACACTGCATCTCAGTGCTAGAGGCATCACTACAGACACCCTGGTTCAGTGGTCTAAGACACTGCATCTCAGTGCTAGAGGTGTCACTACAGACACCCTGGTTCAGTGGTCTAAGACACTGCATCTCAGTGCTAGAGGCATCACTACAGACCCTGGTTCAGTGGTCTAAGACACTGCATCTCAGTGCTAGAGGTGTCACTACAGACACCCTGGTTCAGTGGTCTAAGACACTGCATCTCAGTGCTAGAGGCGTCACTACAGACACCCTGGTTCAGCGGTCTAAGACACTGCATCTCAGTGCTAGAGGCGTCACTACAAAACCCTGGTTCAGTGGTCTAAGACACTGCATCTCAGTGCTAGAGGCATCACTACAGACCCTGGTTCAGTGGTCTAAGACACTGCATCTCAGTGCTAGAGGCGTCACTACAGACACCCTGGTTCAGCGGTCTAAGACACTGCTTCTCAGTGCTAGAGGCATCACTACAGACCCTGGTTCAGTGGTCTAAGACACTGCATCTCAGTGCTAGAGGCATCACTACAGACCCTGGTTCAGTGGTCTAAGACACTGCATCTCAGTGCTAGAGGCGTCACTACAGACCCTGGTTCAGTGGTCTAAGACACTGCATCTCAGTGCTAGAGGCGTCACTACAGACCCTGTTTCAGTGGTCTAAGACACTGCATCTCAGTGCTAGAGGCGTCACTACAGACCCTGGTTCAGTGGTCTAAGGCACTGCATCTCAGTGCTAGAGGCGTCACTACAGACACCCTGGTTCAGAGGTCTAAGACACTGCATCTCAGTGCTAGAGGCGTCACTACAGATACCCTGGTTCAGTGGTCTAAGACACTGCATCTCAGTGCTAGAGGCGTCACTACAGACACCCTGGTTCAGTGGTCTAAGACACTGCATCTCAGTGCTAGAGGCGTCACTACAGACACCCTGGTTCAGAGGTCTAAGACACTGCATCTCAGTGCTAGAGGCGTCACTACAGACACCCTGGTTCAGTGGTCTAAGACACTGCATCTCAGTGCTAGAGGCGTCACTACAGACCCTGGTTCAGTGGTCTAAGACACTGCATCTCAGTGCTAGAGGCGTCACTACAGACCCTGGTTCAGTGGTCTAAGACACTGCATCTCAGTGCTAGAGGCGTCACTACAGATACTGGTTCAGTGGTCTAAGACACTGCTTCTCAGTGCTAGAGGCGTCACTACAGACACCCTGGCTCGAATCCAGGCTGTATCACAACCGGCTGTGATTGGGAGTCCCATAGGGCGGCACACAATTGACCCAGCGTCGTTCCGGTTTTGGCTGGTGTAGGTCCGTCATTGTAAATCAGAATTTGTTCTTAACTGACTTACCTAGTTAAATAAATAAAAAATATTTAGTGTGAAGAAATCATATAGCCTACTAGATATGACACTTATAGTGATATCCAGTCAGCATGTTTTTCTTGCCATACCATTAGCTCACTGGAGGAGGTTGGTGGCATCTTAGTTGGGGAAGACGGGCTCGTGGTAATGGCTGGAGCGGAATCAGTAGAATGTTATCAAATACATCCAATCCCTGTTATCTATGTGTTTGATTCCATTCCATTCACTCCATTCCAGACATTACTATGAGCCGTCCTCCCCTGAGCAGCCTCCACTGGATCAGAGGACGTGTTCAAGCTTTTAATGTACCTCAGTTTGACGCAATAAAAATGAACGAAGACCGTGAAATATCTCCCCCCTTTTGGTTGGTTAATCCTGTAAATGTCAGTCTCTTTTCCCCTTTCCCCACTTTTTGTGTTTCCTCTGCTTATAAACCCTGCAATTTCTGGAACATCCTTTGAGCTGGTAAATCTTTTATAGTGCTGTAAAAATGGATTAGGAGCAAATGTTCCATGTCCTCAAAAAAAATGTATCTAGACCTTCCAGAGCTTGGTCTTGGCATCGGGACTTTTCATAATGCATTTAACAGATTGCTTATAAAAATAAATAAAAAACTCAAATGTTGCCTACTGTGGTAGATGTCTTACTACGATGAAACCACTGTTTATAAGGGATACATCATGATGCATCATGGGAAACCACTGATTATAAGGGATACATCATGATTCATCATGGGAAACCACTGTTTATAAGGGATACATCATGATGCATCATGGGAAACCACTGTTTATAAGGGATACATCATGATGCATCATGGGAAACCACTGTTTATAAGGGATACATCATGATGCATCATGGGAAACCACTGTTTATAAGGGATTCATCATGATGCATCATGGGAAACCACTGTATATAAGGGAAGCAGCGTGGGACATCAGAGACGTCAAACTGACTTGTCAATGCTGCTTTCTTGCCAATACTTACACTCCCTACTGTGTCTCCTACTGAAACCATCTGACATCAGAGGCTCCCTCCCAAATGGCACCCTTTTGCCATTGGGCTCTGGTTAGAAGTAGTGCACTATATATGGAATAGGGTCCCATTTAGGACACAGACAGACACACCTCAACCTGTTTGCCTAGCCCTACCTAAGAGACAGGTGACAGCCCTACCTGAGAGACAGGTGACAGCCCTAACTGAGAGACAGGTGACAGCCCTAACTGAGAGACAGGTGACAGCCCTACCTGAGAGACAGGTGACAGCCCTACCTGAGAGACAGGTGACAGCCCTACCTGAGAGACAGGTGACAGCCCTACCTGAGAGACAGGTGACAGCCCTACCTGAGAGACAGGTGACGGTGGAGGGTGACAGCCGAGGGCAGACAACCTGGGGGTTTGTGTGTCCAACACCTTCCACCTGAGCCATGTCCTCCTCCCTGAGCCCTGGCCCTCTCCCTGAGCCCTTTTCTCCTCCCTGAGCCCTGTCCTCCTCCCTGAGCCCTGTCCTCCTCCCTGAGCCCTATCCTCCTCCTTGAGACCTGTCCTCCTCCTAGAGCCCAGTCCTCCTCCCTGAGCCCTGTCCTCCTCTCTGAGCCCTGTCCTCCTCCCTGACCCCTGTCCTCTTCCCTGAGCCCTGTCCTCCTCCCTGAGCCCTGTCCTCCTCCCTGAGCGCTGTCCTCCTCCCTGACCCCTGTCCTCCTCCCTGAGCCCTATCCTCCTCCTTGAGCCCTGTCCTCCTCCCTGAGCCCTGTCCTCCTCTCTGAGCCCTGTTCTCCTCCCTGACCCCTGTCCTCCTCCCTGAGCCCTATCCTCCTCCCTAAGCCCTGTCCTCCTCCCTGACCCCTGTCCTCCTCCCTGACCCCTGTCCTCCTCCCTGAGCCCTATCCTCCTCCTTGAGCCCTATCCTCCTCCCTGAGCCCGATCCTCCTCTCTGAGCCCTGTCCTCCTCCCTGAGCCCTGTCCTCCTCTCTGAGCCCTGTCCTCCTCTCTGAGCCCTGTCCTCCTCCCTGACCCCTGTCCTCTTCCCTGAGCCCTGTCCTCCTCCTTGAGCCCTGTCCTCCTCCCTGAGCCCTGTCCTCCTCTCTGAGCCCTGTTCTCCTCCCTGAACCCTGTCCTCCTCCCTGATCCCTGTCCTCCTCGCTGTGGGTTCCCTGGGAAGTGCTGAGTGAACAAAGGGCCAGGTGGTGAAGGAGAGGGTCACACATGTCCCAGAGGGACACAGGTCAGATCAGGTGTGACCTCTGTGGTTAACAGCAGTGTTTCCCCTACCCGTGGCGGCGGGTTGTCTGACTTGGTGCGTCATTTTACTAGTTCACCTGACACCAATATCTGTTTTCCTCTGGGAAGGTCATTATGGGATATTCTGAGGTGCAATTAGATTGCGAGTTAAGGGCACGTTCGACATAGCAGTCGAAGGTCGAGACGACAAATCACCTTGCGTCATAAATACCTGCTCAATATTATTTGTTGATCAGTCTGTCACAATTTACCCATGATGCATTAATGTTTTGATGCTCTCAAACACAGCCTGTGTCTGTGCCCCTCTCCAGGTAACCCTGCAGCTCTGGGGAAGTCCCTCAAGGAGGACGGTTCTGAGGCATCCAGCCAAGAGGAAGTAGTATGTAAGTAACCCCCCCACCCAATCCGGTTCACCCCCCCCACACAGTCCACCCTATTCCCTACTCATTCCAACATGGTCACCCCCAACACAGTCCACCCTACTCATTCCAACATGGTTAACCCCCCCAACACAGTCCACCCTACTCATTCCAACATGGTTACCCCCCAACACAGTCCACCCTACTCATTACAACATGGTTACCCCCAACACAGTCCACCCTACTCATTACAACATGGTTACCGCCCCCCCAACACAGTCCACCCTACTCATTCCAACATGGTTACCCCCCAACACAGTCCACCCTACTCATTACAACATGGTTACCCCCCAACACAGTCCACCCTACTCATTCCAACATGGTTACCCCCCCAACACAGTCCACCCTACTCCCTACTCATTCCAACATGGTTACCCCCCCCAACACAGTCCACCCTACTCATTCCAACATGGTTACCCCCCCCCAACACAGTCCACCCTACTCCCTACTCATTCCAACATGGTTACCCCCCTCCCAACACAGTCCACCCTACTCATTCCAACATGGTTACCCCCCAACACAGTCCACCCTACTCCCTACTCATTCCAACATGGTCATCCCCCAACACAGTCCACCTACTCATTCCAACATGGTTACCCCCACACAGTCCACCCTACTCCCTACTCATTCCAACATGGTTACCCCCCAACACAGTCCACCCTACTCATTACAACATGGTTACCGCCCCCCAACACAGTCCACCCTACTCATTCCAACATGGTTACCCCCCCAACACAGTCCACCCTACTCATTACAACATGGTTACCCCCCCAACACAGTCCACCCTACTCATTACAACATGGTTACCCCCCCCCCAACACAGTCCACCCTACTCATTCCAACATGGTTACCCCCCCCAACACAGTCCACCCTACTCCCTACTCATTCCAACATGGTTACCCCCCCCAACACAGTCCACCCTACTCATTACAACATGGTTACCCCCAACACAGTCCACCCTACTCATTACAACATGGTTACCCCCCCCCAACGCAGTCCACCCTACTCATTCCAACATTGTTAACCCCCCAACACAGTCCACCCTACTCATTCCAACATGGTTACCCCCAACACAGTCCACCCTACTCATTCCAACATGGTCACCCCCCAACACAGTCCACCCTACTCCCTACTCATTCCAACATGGTTAACCCCCCCAACACAGTCCGCCCTACTCATTCCAGCATGGTTAACCCCCCCAACACAGTCCACCCTACTCATTCCAACATGGTTACCCCCCCCCCTAACACAGTCCACCCTACTCCCTACTCATTCCAACATGGTTACCCCCCCCCTAACACAGTCCACCCTACTCATTCCAACATGGTTACCCCCCCCTAACACAGTCCACCCTACTCTCTACTCATTCCAACATGGTTACCCCCCACACAGTCCACCCTACTCCCTACTCATTCCAACATGGTTACCCCCCCAACACAGTCCACCCTACTCCCTCCTCATTCCAACATGGTTACCCCCCCCACACAGTCCACCCTACTCCCTACTCATTCCAACATGGTTACCCCCCCCAACACAGTCCACCCTACTCATTCCAACATGGTTACCCCCCAACACAGTCCACCCTACTCATTCCAACATGGTTACCCCCCCCAACACAGTCCACCCTACTCATTCCAACATGGTTACCCCCCCACACAGTCCACCCTACTCATTCCAACATGGTTACCCCCCAACACAGTCCACCCTACTCCCTACTCATTCCAACATGGTTACCCCCCCCCAACACAGTCCACCCTACTCCCTACTCATTCCAACATGGTTACCCCCCAACACAGTCCACCCTACTCCCTACTCATTCCAACATGGTTACCCCCCTCCCAACACAGTCCACCCTACTCATTCCAACATGGTTACCCCCCCCCCCAACACAGTCCACCCTACTCATTCCAACATGGTTACCCCCACACAGTCCACCCTACTCCCTACTCATTCCAACATGGTTACCCCCCAACGCAGTCCACCCTACTCCCCTACTCATTCCAACATGGTTACCCCCAACACAGTCCACCCTACTCCCTACTCATTCCAACATGGTTACCCCCCCCCAACACAGTCCACCCTACTCATTCCAACATGGTTACCCCCACACAGTCCACCCTACTCCCTACTCATTCCAATATGGTTACCCCCCCCAACGCAGTCCACCCTACTCCCTACTCATTCCAACATTGTTAACCCCCCCCCCAACACAGTCCACCCTACTCATTCCAACATGGTTACCCCCAACACAGTCCACCCTACTCATTTCAACATGGTTACCCCCCAACACAGTCCACCCTACTCATTCCAACATGGTTACCCCCCACACAGTCCACCCTACTCCCTACACATTCCAACATGGTCATCCCCCCAACACAGTCCACCCTACTCATTACAACATGGTTACCCCCCAACACAGTCCACCCTACTCATTCCAACATGGTTACCCCCCCAACACAGTCCACCCTACTCATTCCAACATGGTTACCCCCTCCCCCAACACTGTCCACCCTACTCATTCCAATATGGTTAACCCCCCCCCAACACAGTCCACCCTACTCATTCCAACATGGTTACCCCCTCCCCCAACACTGTCCACCCTACTCATTCCAATATGGTTAACCCCCCCCCAACACAGTCCACCCTACTCATTTCAACATGGTTACCCCCCCAACACAGTCCACCCTACTCATTCCAACATGGTCACCCCCAACACAGTCCACCCTACTCATTCCAACATGGTTACCCCCCAACACAGTCCACCCTACTCATTCCAACATGTTTACCCCCCAACACAGTCCACCCTACTCATTCCAACATGGTTACCCCCCCCCCCCCCCCCCCCCCCAACACAGTCCACCCTACTCCCTACTCATTCCAACATGGTTACCCCCCAACACAGTCCACCCTACTCATTCCAACATGGTTACCCCCCAACACAGTCCACCCTACTCATTCCAACATGGTTACCCCCCCAACACAGTCCACCCTACTCATTACAACATGGTTACCCCCCAACACAGTCCACCCTACTCATTCCAACATGGTTACCCCCCCAACACAGTCCACCCTACTCATTCCAACATGGTTACCCCCCAACACAGTCCACCCTACTCATTCCAATATGGTTACCCCCCCCCCCCCACAGTCCACCCTACTCATTCCAACATTGTTAACCCCCCAACACAGTCCACCCTACTCATTCCAACATGGTTACCCCCCCCAACACAGTCCACCCTACTCATTACAACATGGTTACCCCCCAACGCAGTCCACCCTACTCCCTACTCATTCCAACATGGTTACCCCCCAACACAGTCCACCCTACTCATTACAACATGGTTACCCCCCAACACAGTCCACCCTACTCATTACAACATTGTTAACCCCCCCAACACAGTCCACCCTACTCATTCCAACATGGTTACCCCCCCCAACACAGTCCACCCTACTCATTACAACATAGTTACCCCCCCCCAACACAGTCCACCCTACTCATTACAACATGGTTACCCCCCCCCAACACAGTCCACCCTACTCATTCCAACATGGTTACCCCCCAACACAGTCCACCCTACTCATTCCAATATGGTTAACCCCCCAACACAGTCCACCCTACTCATTCCAACATGGTTACCCCCCCCCAACACAGTCCACCCTACTCATTCCAACATGGTTACCCCCCCCCAACACAGTCCACCTACTCATTCCAACATGGTTACCCCCCCCCCCAACACAGTCCACCCTACTCATTCCAACATGGTTACCCCCCCAACACAGTCCACCCTACTCATTCCAACATGGTTACCCCCCCCCAACACAGTCCACCCTACTCATTCCAACATGGTTGCCCCCCCCAACACAGTCCACCCTACTCATTCCAATATGGTTATCCCCCCCCAACACAGTCCACCCTACTCATTCTAACATGGTTACCCCCCAACACAGTCCACCCTACTCATTCTGACATGGTTACCCCCCAACACAGTCCACCCTACTCATTCTGACATGGTTACCCCCCCAACACAGTCCACCCTACTCCCTACATTTCGTTTTCACCAGGGGGAGGGTGCACAAGGCCTGAGATGAAGTCCAGTTGTCCTAACTCCAACTTTTATGTCTCCTGTCGATTTGTGGAAAGCCTGAACTGTCTCTCTGTCTGCCTCTCTATTTCTGTCTGTCACTCTCTCTTTCTATCTCCCTCTCTCTGTCTCTCTCTGTCTCACTCTCTCTCTCTGTCTGTCTCTCTTTCTGTCTGTCTTTCTCTCTTTTTATCTCCCTCTCTCTGTCTCTCTCTGTCTCACTCTCTCTCTCTGTCTGTCTCTCTTTCTGTCTGTCTTTCTCTCTTTTCATCTCCCTCTCTCTGTCTCTCTCTGTCTCACTCTCTCTCTCTTTCTATCTCCCTCTCTGTGTCTCTGTTGCTTTCTATCTCTCTCTCTGTCTCTCTCTGTCTCTGTCGCTTTCTATCTCTCTCCGTATCTCTCTCTGTCTCTGTCGCTTTCTATCTCTCTCTGTCTCTCTCTCTGTGTCTCTGTTGCTTTCTATCTCTCTCTCTGTCTCTCTCTGTCTCTGTCGCTTTCTATCTCTCTCCGTATCTCTCTCTGTCTCTGTTGCTTTCTATCTCTCTCTCTGTCTCACTCTGTCTGTCTCTCTGTGTCTCAGAATCAGATACACAGATACAGCGAGAGAGAGCTATAAAGAGACACTTTCGCTGTCGCTCTCCCTCTGTCTCTCGGTCTCTCTCAATTCAGTGTTTTATTTTAATTTTATTTATTTAACCTTTGTTTAATTCATTCAAAGGGCTTTATTGCCATGTGAAACGTATGTTTACATTCCCAAAGCAAAGTTATGATTGGCTCTCTCTCTCTCTGTCTTATTCTCTCTCTCTGTCTGATTCTCTCTATCTCTCTCTCTGTCTGATTCTCTCTCTCTGTCTGATTCTCTCTATCTCTCTCTCTGTCTGATTCTCTCTCTCTGTCTGATTCTCTCTATCTCTCTCTCTGTCTGATTCTCTCTGTCTGATTCTCTCTCTCTGTCTGATTCTCTCTATCTCTCTCTCTGTCTGATTCTCTCTATCTCTCTCTCTGTCTGATTCTCTCTCTGTCTGATTCTCTCTCTCTGTCTGATTCTCTCTGATTCTCTCTCTCTGTCTGATTCTCTCTGACTGTCTGATTCTCTCTATCTCTCTCTGTCTGATTCTCTCTCTCTGTCTGATTCTCTCTCTCTGTCTGATTCTCTCTATCTCTCTCTCTGTCTGATTCTCTCTCTCTGTCTGATTCTCTCTATCTCTCTCTCTGTCTGATTCTCTCTCTGTCTGATTCTCTCTGTCTCTCTCTCTGTCTGATTCTCTCTCTCTGTCTGATTCTCTCTCTCTGTCTGATTCTCTCTATCTCTCTCTCTGTCTGATTCTCTCTCTCTGTCTGATTCTCTCTGACTGTCTGATTCTCTCTATCTCTCTCTCTGTCTGATTCTCTCTCTCTGTCTGATTCTCTCTATCTCTCTCTGACTGTCTGATTCTCTCTATCTCTCTCTCTGTCTGATTCTCTCTCTCTGTCTGATTCTCTCTATCTCTCTCTCTGTCTGATTCTCTCTCTCTGTCTGATTCTCTCTGACTGTCTGATTCTCTCTATCTCTCTCTGTCTGATTCTCTCTCTCTGTCTGATTCTCTCTATCTCTCTCTCTGTCTGATTCTCTCTCTCTGTCTGATTCTCTCTATCTCTCTCTCTGTCTGATTCTCTCTCTGTCTGATTCTCTCTGTCTCTCTCTCTGTCTGATTCTCTCTCTCTGTCTGATTCTCTCTCTCTGTCTGATTCTCTCTATCTCTCTCTCTGTCTGATTCTCTCTCTCTGTCTGATTCTCTCTGACTGTCTGATTCTCTCTATCTCTCTCTCTGTCTGATTCTCTCTCTCTGTCTGATTCTCTCTATCTCTCTCTCTGACTGATTCTCTCTATCTCTCTCTCTGTCTGATTCTCTCTCTCTGTCTGATTCTCTCTCTCTGTCTGATTCTCTCTATCTCTCTCTCTGTCTGATTCTCTCTCTCTGTCTGATTCTCTCTGACTGTCTGATTCTCTCTATCTCTCTCTGACTGTCTGATTCTCTCTCTGACTGTCTGATTCTCTCTCTGACTGTCTGATTCTCTCTATCTCTCTCTGACTGTCTGATTCTCTCTCTGACTGTCTGATTCTCTCTCTGACTGTCTGATTCTCTCTCTGACTGTCTGATTCTCTCTATCTCTCTCTGACTGTCTGATTCTCTCTCTCTGTCTGATTCTCTCTGACTGTCTGATTCTCTCTCTGACTGTCTGATTCTCTCTCTGATTCTGATTCTCTCTCTCTCTGACTGTCCGATTCTCTATCTGATTTTCTGATTCTCTCTCTCTCTCTGACTGTCTGATTCTCTCTATCTCTCTCTGACTGTCTGAGTTATATATCTGTCTGAGGTTATCTCTCTCTGTCTGATTCTCTCTGTCTGATTCTCTCTATCTCTCTCTCTGTCTGATTCTCTCTCTCTGTCTGATTCTCTCTATCTCTCTCTCTGTCTGGTTATCTTCTGTCTGATTCTCTCTGTCTCTCTCTCTGTCTGATTCTATCTCTCTGTCTGATTTCTATCTCTGTCTGATTCTCTCTATCTCTCTCTCTGTCTGATATATATCTGTCTGATTCTCTGACTGTCTGATTCTCTCTATCTCTCTCTCTGTCTGATTTCTCTCTCTGTCTGATTCTCTCTATCTCTCTCTGACTGTCTGATTCTCTCTATCTCTCTCTGTCTGATTCTCTCTGTCTGATTCTCTCATCTCTCTGTCTGATTCTCTCTCTGTCTGATTCTCTCTGACTGTCTGATTCTCTCTATCTCTCTGTGGGTTATTTCTCTCTGTCTGGTTATCTCTCATCTTCTGTCTGATTCTATATCTCTGTCTGATTCTCTCTATCTCTCTCTGTCTGATTCTCTATCTGTCTTGATTTCTCTGTCTTATCTGTCTGATTTATCTCTCTGTCTGATCGGTTATCTCTGTCTGGTTATCTCTATCTCTCTCTGTCTTGATATTCTCTGTACGATTCTCTGACTGTCTGATTCTCTCTATCTCTCTCTCTGTCTGATTCTCTCTCTCTGTCTGATTCTCTCTATCTCTCTCTGACTGATTCTCTCTATCTCTCTGTCTGATTCTCTCTCTCTGTCTGTTCTCTCTCTCTGTCTGATTCTCTCTATTTCTCTCTGTCTGATTCTCTCTCTGTCTGATTCTCTCTGACTGTCTGATTCTCTCATCTCTCTCTGACTGTCTGATTCTCTCTCTGACTGTCTGATTCTCTCTCTGACTGTCTGATTCTCTCTATCTCTCTCTGACTGTCTGATTCTCTCTCTGACTGTCTGATTCTCTCTCTGACTGTCTGATTCTCTCTCTGACTGTCTGATTCTCTCTATCTCTCTCTGACTGTCTGATTCTCTCTCTCTGTCTGATTCTCTCTGACTGTCTGATTCTCTCTCTGACTGTCTGATTCTCTCTCTGATTCTGATTCTCTCTCTCTCTGACTGTCCGATTCTCTATCTGATTTTCTGATTCTCTCTCTCTCTCTGACTGTCTGATTCTCTCTATCTCTCTCTGACTGTCTGATTCTCTCTCTGACTGTCTGATTCTCTCTCTGACTGTCTGATTCTCTCTCTGACTGTCTGATTCTCTCTCTGATTCTGATTCTCTCTCTCTCTGACTGTCCGATTCTCTCTCTGACTGTCTGATTCTCTCTATCTCTCTCTGACTGTCTGATTCTCTCTCTCTCTGTCTGATTCTCTCTGACTGTCTGATTCTCTCTATCTCTCTCTGACTGTCTGATTCTCTCTCTGACTGTCTGATTCTCTCTCTGACTGTCTGATTCTCTCTATCTCTCTCTGACTGTCTGATTCTCTCTCTGACTGTCCGATTCTCTATCTGATTTTCTGATTCTCTCTCTCTCTCTGACTGTCTGATTCTCTCTCTGACTGTCTGATTCTCTCTCTGATTCTGATTCTCTCTCTCTCTGACTGTCTGATTCTCTCTATCTCTCTCTGACTGTCTGATTCTCTCTCTCTCTGTCTGATTCTCTCTCTGACTGTCTGATTCTCTCTACCTCTCTCTGACTGTCTGATTCTCTCTCTGACTGTCTGATTCTCTCTCTGACTGTCTGATTCTCTCTCTCTGTCTGATTCTCTATCTGATTTTCTGATTCTCTCTCTCTCTGACTGTCTGATTCTCTCTCTCTGTCTGATTCTCTATCTGATTTTCTGATTCTCTCTCTCTCTGACTGTCTGATTCTCTCTCTGATTCTGATTCTCTCTCTCTCT